>NC_061116.1:37144358-37188792 GCF_002878395.1 Capsicum annuum
ACTATTACATGATATAAGATAAAATGACTAAAAGGCCTTCAAAGAGTAGGCTGCCCATCAAGTGTAAGTTATGGGCTGATTTTGGTGTGTTTTGGGATTCTTCTACACTTAAATTGCACACACCAAGTCTCGAGACCAATGCGCACCCTTATAAGTCCATATCTGTGATTATTCTTGTATCACCCTCTCCACCTTGAGAGGAATTTGCCCACAAATTCACGGCTTTATCTCGTTCAATTGGCCACTTCAAAAGAAACCACTCAAAATAGTCCACAAAAATATGAAGAGCCCGAAAGCTCAATAATAACAAGGGATGTATCAAAAATGAGCTAAAAACATCCCACAAGAGATGCACAAAAAACTGCATAAGCTAGCTAAACCCAAGAGCATAATGACAAAAAGTCTCGGATCCAACATCTGCATTTTGACCCTCGGCTTCCTCTCCCTCTTGAGATTGACCTTCAATCTCATCCGACTCAAGTCTTCTTCTATCATATAAGCATCGTCGTAGACTCCATATACTTCGTGTCTCTCTCTACCATTTTTTCTTCTTGGATGTATCAGTTTTGGGAAAGGGAAGTTTCGGTTGAGAGGCTCGATTTAGTAACGTGGAGTTTTGATTGTGGAGCTTGGATGAGAGTAAATTGGCTTCCAAGTCCTTCTTGTTGGAATTGATCAAATTGCGGGGGAAGTGGTCTATCTTGTTCTCGGTTTTAAGGGTTATTTGGAGCTTGGCTTGTGGTACTATGTTGTATTCTGGGAGGATTGGTCATTGGAAGTAAAGTTTCGGGAGTAAAAGTATGGGAGTTCCTTCGACTCTCTATTTGATCCAACCTCTCACTCATAGTTACCACATCCGAGTCAATTTTTTCCAGACCCACATTTGCCTTAGCAAGGTCTTGGGACAAAGTATCAAGGAGGACTAATATGGTTTCCATTATGACCAAGAAGTTACCTACAAAACAACAAACAAGTTAGATGTACAAGAATGGTCATCACATTCCCTCTCTGTTATTTTGTCTCTCGAATTTTTTTTTACTTTGGTCTCACAAGTATCGTAACCTTACTTGTACTCCATGAGACATTGAGATGTGGACCAAGTATTACAATGACTCAAAAGAACAAGACACACAAAGGAACGTATACACAAAGGACGATTTCAAAACTAACTTACAATCTATTACTAGCTTGTAAGTTAGTAATGGAATCAACAAATGAAACTAATGGAACAACACAATGAAACTAAGAGATCAAAATTTGAGCCAAAATTATTGCGTGAACAGTGTATTTGGTGATGTGGCGGTCCATGTGACAGTCCACTAGTGGTTCGATTCTTGACAAATTTTAATTTCACAATTTGAACTTTAGTGGAAATTGTTCAATGGAGGGAAATACAAACTAGTCTTTGGAGCTCCTTTTTCAATTCAAATTTCAAGACTTAAAAGTATTTGACTAGACTTGTACTTCTCCTTAAAACATGGACCCTTTTTTTATGGAAAAAGGTTGAGATGTGATGTAAAGTCTTTTTGGTGGTTGGGGGTCTTTCAAGATTCAACAAATACTACACCTTGTCTTTCACCTTTTTAAGATCTAAGTTCACTTTAATATTAATAAGGTGATGAATATGGTGAAGAAACTCAAGAACACAACAACCACAACAAGAACAACCAACAACAATCTCATGGCCAAGACCACAAGGATAGCAACAACAATCGGCTAAGTCCCCTTTATGTTGTGTTTTCGGTTTTCCAAAATGTGAAGGTTGTGATGAACAAAAAGAACACAACAACAATCTTTCAAGATCTACAACAACACCACAACACAAGGCCTTCAACTCGGTCAAGGCTAGAACAACAACAACATCCAATCAGCCACACTTTGCTCACAACAACAAAATTAACAATTCAAGCTCAAGTTTGGATCGACTCAAAGTGTTAGTGAGGAACAAAACTAACACTACAAACACACAAGAAAAGTAAAAGACTCCTATACCTAGACTCAAGAACAAATCCTGGCCAAGAACACAATTTTGGCCAAGATAACAACAATGGGCAGATTGCAATTTTTCTGAAATATTTAGCTTTTCCACATTTTTTTTTATTTTCTAACAAGCAAGCCCTAGATTGATATTTTAGGAAAAAGATCAAGCCATTCTTTGATACCAAATGATACGGTAAAAACTTGGAAGATACGAAATTAGCTCAAAAGAATCCAAACACACTCCAAAAATAGTCCACTAATTCAAAGAACCGAGGACCCTTTTTGAGACCACTCTTGGATTCAAGAATGCAATACAAGAAGGACAATATTACTAGGTGTTTGACACCTTTACAGCCAAAAATAAACTAAGTTAACAACACAAGATTAAACCACAATGAGAACAACAACAACAACAACAACAACAAAAACGGCTTCACAATACAAGATACAAAATGGATACAAGATTACAAAAGAAAAAGGATAGATAGATAGACCACATGAAGGTATAATGTTAAGAACCCAAGAATGGTAACTCTTGGATCCTTAACATTACATACAACAATAAACCTATCTCTTAAAAATACACAAGATCGGAATCCACTTCTTTAGCATCAATGTTTTCAAGCAATCAACATTAAAGAGAATCCACCCTATTGTTGTCTCCTAGTTTCGGTTTTGCCTCATCAAGAGAAGAGAGGACTTTGTGTTTTTCAAGTGTTTCTCACTTCAACATCCATAATAATCTAAGTAAACAAAACACTACATTGTTCTTTATATAACTATTACAAGATATAAGTTAAAATGACCAAAAGTCATTCAAAGAGTGGGCTGCCATTAAGTGTAAGTTATGGGCTGATTTGGTGTGTTTTGGGCCTCTTCTTCACTTAAATTTCACACACACAGTCTTGAGATCAACGCGCACCCTTAAAAGTCCATATCCATAATTATTTTTTTATCACCCTTGAGAATATTCATCCTCAAATGAGAGTGACTAAGAGGGGAGAAAAGACAACTGACGTACATACTGGACATAAATAACTGGAACATGATCTCATGACTGACATGACTGACAGACTGAACATATAATACTGAAAATGTATATCTGATACATGTGTAACTAATTCATGAATGCATGACTGAGTGTTCTGAAGAACTAAGTTTCTCACAATGAGAATGCATGTCTGATGCATAATTACATAACTAAACTAATACATGAGTGCATGACTAAATATGCAATGGTACTTGATACCAAGTTCTAATGGGAACATGAGCATGAAACTTCATACCAAGTTTTTGATGAACACTGAACATAAAGCTGAGTAAGCTTCAGAAGAACTGTTACCTTGAGCTTGATCTAAGTTGGCGAAGAAGAGGTAAGGATACTTGGTATGCATGTCTGCCTCTGCTTCCTAAGTAGATCCCTCGGTGGAATGATTTTGTCAAAGAACCTTAACTAGAGAAACTTCTTTGTTCCTTAATCTACGAGTCTGATAGTCTAGGATTTCGATTGAAATCTTCTCATAAGAGAGACTATTCTGAACATCAATGCTCTAAATAGGGACTACAACTGATGGGTCACCTATGCACTTATTGAGCAAAGAGACATGAAAGACTGGATGAACTGAGGCTACATCTGAAGGCAATTTGAGCTCATAAGCTACCTTGCCAAATCGACTGAGAATCTTGAAGGGACCGGCATGTCGGGGATTGAGTTTTCCTTTCTTACTGAACCGTTTCACTCCCTTCATGGGATAGATCTTTAGAAAGACATAGTCACCAATCTCGAACTTGAGATCTTTTCTACGAACATCTCTATAAGACTTTTGTCGGCTCTGAGAAGCCCGTCGTCTTTCTCTAATCAACTGAACTTTTTCTAAGGCATCGAATACTAAGTTAGGACTTATGATTGAGTTCTCACTAACTTCAAACCTACCAATTGGAGATCTACATCTCCTACCGTAGAGAGCTTTGAATGGAGCCATGTAAATACTGGAATGATAGTTGTTGTTGTATGCAAACTCAATTAAAGGCAAGTGGTCATCCCAACTACCCTTGAAATCAATTGCACACACCTTAGCATATCTTCTAGAGTCTGAATGGTCCTTTCTGCTTGACCATCTGTCTGAGGATGAAAGGTTGTACTAAGATGAACTTGGGTACCAAGACCCTTTTAGAATGCTTTTTAGAAATAAGAGGTGAACTGGGTACCTCTATCTGAGATAATAGATAGAACAACACCGTGCAATCTGACCAACTCCTTGTTGTAGAGTTTGGTGTAATCCTCGGTGAATAAGAGGTATGGACTAGAAGAAAATGAGCTGATTTGGTCATTCTATCTACAATGACCCAGACTGAATCATGCTAATGATAAGTTCGAGGCAAACCTATCACGAAGTCAATGTTCACAACTTCCTACTTCCAAGTAGGAATACTAAACTCCTGTATGGACCCACTAGGCTTCTGATGCTCTATCTTAACCTGCTGACATATAGAGTACTTAGCAACAAACTCTGCAACATCTCTCTTCATCCCACTCTACCAATAGATTTCCCATAAGTCATGATACATCTTTGTGGCCCCAGGATGAATAGATTAGTGTGCACCATGCGCTTCTGCAAGAATTTGCTGCCTTAAGTCATCTATACCTGGAACAAAGAGACGACCCTGACAACAAAGGATACCATGTTCCCCTTGGGAGAAAACCTCTACTTTCTGATCCTGGACTGAATCTTTCAACTTGACAAGGTTGGGATCTCTATCTTGTTTTTCTTTTACCTCTAAAACTAGAGATGATTCTAAACTACTCTGAACCCATATATCACCCCCATCTGTATCGACTAAGCGAATGCCTAGTCTGGGAAGCTTATGGACTTCCTGAGCTAACTTCTTCTTACTGTCCTCAACATGAGAAACACTACCCATGAATAGTCTACTGAAAGCGTCGGCTACTACGTTGGCCTTGCCCGGATGATAAAGGACACTCATGTCATAATCTTTCAAGAGCTCTAACCACCTTCTCTGGCGAAGATTAAGATCTTTCTGAGAAAATACATACTGAAGACTTTTATGATCAGTGAACATATCTACATGAACACCGTATAGATAATGCCTCTAAATCTTCAAGGCAAAGACTACGATTGCTAACTAAAGATCATGAGTAGGATAATTCCTCTCATAGGGCTTAAGCTATCTGGAGGCGTAGGCTATGACCTTACTATGCTGCATAAAGACACAACCCAAACCTACTCTGGATGCATCACAATACACTACAAACCTATCTAGACCATTTGAAAGAGCTAATATTGGAGCTAAGATGAGTCGAGTCTTTAACT
Source organism: Capsicum annuum (assembly GCF_002878395.1). Taxonomy (NCBI): domain Eukaryota; kingdom Viridiplantae; phylum Streptophyta; class Magnoliopsida; order Solanales; family Solanaceae; genus Capsicum; species Capsicum annuum. The sequence goes on from NC_061116.1 coordinate 37,149,671, forward strand.
CTTGAAAACTCTTCTCACAAGGATCTGACCACTAAAACTTGACTTTCTTCTGAGTCAATCTAGACATAGAGGATGCAATAGAAGAAAATCCCTCAAAAAACCATCTGTAATAGCCAGCCAAACCCAAGAAACTCTTAATATCTGATGGAGAGACATGGTGAGGCTAATTTTTAACTTCTTTTGTCTTTTGAGGATCCACTCAAGTGCCATCACCGAAAATGATATAACCAAAAAATGCTACTGACCTTAGCAAAAATTTGCACTTACTCTAATTTGGTGAATAGTTGATGATCTCTGAGAGTCTGAAGTACTGTTCTTAGATGGTCTGTATGATCACGCTCACTGTGAGAATAGACTAGAATATCATTTATGAAGACTATGATGAACATGTCCAAGTACTACTTGAACAAATGATTCATCAAGTCTATAAAAACTACTAGGGCATTAGTAAGACCAAAGGACATGACTAGGAATTCGAAGTTACCATAACTGGTACGGAATCTATTTTTGGAATGTTACATTCTCTAACTCTAAGCTGATGATAGCCAGATCTAAGGTCTATCTTAGAGAAATAAATGGCACCCTAAAACTAGTCAAGCAAGTCATCGATTCTGGGAAGAGGATACTTGTTCTTGACCATGACCTTATTGATTTTACGATAGTCTAACACATCCTAAGAGAACCGTCTTTCTTGCATACGAATAATACTAGAGCGCCCAACAGAGAAATGTTAGGCCTGATGAATCTCTTATCTAAGAGATCCTTCAATTGTTCTTTCAGTTCTTTGAGTTCTGCTGGTGCCATTCTGTATGGAAGAATAGATATAGGATGAGTATTTGTAAGAAGATCAATGCCGAAGTCTATTTTCCTTTCGGGAGGAATTCCTGGAAGATCTTCAGGAAAGACATTTAAATATTCACCTATAACTGGAACTAACTCAAGGCTGGGAGTTTCGGAACTAGTGTCCTTAACTCAAACAAAATAATAGACACACCCTTTAGATATTATTTTTCGTGCCCGAAGGTAGGAAATAAGCTGACCTCTGAATGCGGAAGTACTACCCTCCCACTCAAGGACGGGTTCACTAAAAAACTAAAACTAGACTATTCTATTTCTGCAGTCGACTGTGGCATAGCAGGAATAAAGCAATCCATGCCGAGAATGACATTAAAATCAATTTTCTCTAATTTGACTAAGTCTGCTGAAGTGACTTTCTGAGATATCATAATCGGGCATTTCCTGTATACTCGTCGGGCTATGATGGTTTTACCCACTGGGGTAGAGACTGAAAAGGGATCTACTAGAATTTCGAGACTGACTTCGAAATCAACTACTATATAAGGAGTGACAAAAGACAAAGAAGCTCCTAGATCTAGCAAAGCGTAAACATGCACATGAAAGATCTGTAATGTAACCACATCAAGAGAATTTTCCTAATCTTGTCAGGACTAAAGAGTATAAAGAGAATTTTAACATTGCCCACTAGTTGCACTAGAGGTGGCACCCTACTGATTTGGGCGATCAGACTGAGCTGAGGAGTAATTTGTTGATCCTGAGGAACTAGCTGAGGACAGTCTCTGACTCTGTGGCTTGGCTTGCCACATTCGAAACAAATACCACTACCAGTTCTGAAAATACCCTGATGGTGCTTGCCATAAGTCTGGCAAAGAGGATAGGTGCAGGCATTGTTAACACTGCCCTAGGACTTAGAGCCTAGCGCTCTATCTTTGTTACCCTCGCTGAACTTAGGAACTGGAGCATTGGCTAAAGAAGGATCTGAAACTGATGACTTAGGATAAAATTGAGAATGGTTTCCTCCTTCTGACTTAGGCTGAGCAAAGTTGAAACTACCTGTCTTCGCTCTCTTATCTTGTTTCTCCCACATCTTAATCTTCTGCTCCTCTACCTGCTAAGCATGAGTCATGAGACTGGATAAAGTTATGTCACTATTTAGCATGATGGAGCTACACTAATTAACCATGCTATCATTCACCCCTGAAACGAACTTGCTCATCTTTGCCCTACTATCAACAACCACATGAGGGGCATATCTGGATAATTAAGTAAACTTAAGAGAATAATCTTTCACTATCATATTTCCCTGCCTGAGGTTGATGAATTCTAGTACCTTAGCTTCTCTATTCTCTAAGGGAAAAAATCTATCAAGGAACACTGAAGCAAACTCCTCCCGCTCAACTGACCCTGCATCATCTGCCCTCTTTGACTTCCATTGCTTGAACCAAGTGTGAGCAATATTCTACTACCGATATGTAGCTAGATCAGCACTCTCACTAGATGTAACCCTTATTATGTCTGTCACCTTCTGTACCTAATCTAGGAATTCTTGAGGGTCTTCATCTGTCTTAGACCCAAGAAAGGATGGAGGATTCATTCGGGTAAAATCCCAAATCCTGGCTTCGGCTGAATTGGCCATTGGGTTGGCCGAAATGATTACTGGTCATTCATTCTGAGTAGCAACTGAGTTAGCAAGAGTAGTGAATGCGGCCCTAAACTCCATATGAGAAATATGATCGCCCAAAGGATCTTTGGGCTGAGGGGCTGACTGGTTTTCGTTTTTTCTTTTAAGAGGCATGTTCTGTAGAAGAAAGGAGGAAACAGATTAGACTGAGAGATTGAATTGAGATTATGCTCACGGGCATGACATGAATATCGAAAGAAGGGAAACTATTCCTAAAACATTTTATTGCCTCTTATACATAAATGTGGCGCGCAACACACCCATGCACAAGATTCTACTAGATGTGGCTTTCAGGCTTTCTAGGACTCTATTGAACCTTAGACTCTGATACCAAGTTGGTATGGCCCAAAATCTGATACTCGGAATGCTACACAGTGGTCATGACCCCGAAGGACCACAAGCTAACCCATGACTGATATCTGTACCTGCATACTGTATAAAATACTTTATAATGCAAAAACATTAATTGAAAGATCATAAGGTTCAATACTGAATATGATTTGAATGATATAACATCTGTGTGGGGTAATAGAAAACCCAAAATAAAACTGAACATACTGAAGTATGAAACATGATAGTCTAGAAAACCTCTAACTGACTGAACTGTTTGAGTAAAGAGTTGATGGGACATGTCCCCAACTAACTCTAACTAATAAATTGATTAATGAGATAATAGGTAAATAATCATGTTATCGAAAGATGAGGACTCACTTCTAACTCTATCTGCAGATATTTGGAATCTATTGTTGCTCTGGAGCTCGTGTCTCTGAACCTATGGTATAAGACACCATAGCGCAAATGTATCAGTACTTTGAATATACTGGTATACATGTGAGGTAGGCTGAATGCATGGGGTTCATATGCATGAATAATAATAATAACTGACTAACTATCATGAGTGTGAAAATACATGCATGAGACATGACAATTGACACTAATACTATGATAACATGATTACTGAATCTGAATATAACTGATAACATGAGTGACTATATCTGACAGTCCTGAATCTGATGGAACTATATGAATTTCGTACTGTATCTGAGTTGACTGTATCGATAGTCCTAAATTCTGAAGAATTATCTGAGTTCTTTTACTGAGACTGATACTGAGACTATGGAAGGTAGTCATCTAACCGACATGCCCCAAATAATGCATTATAGTTGAATTGAGATCCAATCTATGCCTTGATTGGAAGTATGTCAATACCGCGCCACTGGTAAGGACAACATGTGAGTGACCCTAATATAACAGGTAACTCTAGTGAGAATATTGGGAACCTTCATATAAAAGTCTAAGCCACCTCATCTACCCTCATATAGCAGGCTATGATGTCTCAACCTATGTTGGCTATATAGATCTGGAATGTAAGAATTACTTCTAAGAATCACACCCTCATATAATAGGTGAGTTCCCATCTTTGGGTTCGCTCGGTGCTAATATCTACTCCCATCTAAATAGACACTGAACATGATTTACTGAACTGAACATGGACTGAGTTACTGAGTTCCATTGATTGATAAAATACTACTGATATCTGACAACTGACTGAGTTCATAAGATCATGGAGATTTCCTGAGTGATAAGACTGTCTGAAGTCTAGATCATAGCTTGACTGAGAGTATCGTGAAAACATGACATGACTCTAGGTACACAGCTAATGTTTCGGGTACAAGTACCCCTAGGAATCGATAGAAGGAAACTGACAAAGCTTGACTTGCTTGAATACATAATAATCACCATAATGCATTTACTGAAGCATGTCATCAAACATGTGATAGGCATAAGCTTGTACAAACATAGGGATTTCATGACAATATGCTAGTTAGGCACTTTTCCTTCATTTAGGCATTAAATCAAATTGTAGGCATGGTATATGTAAACATCATTGTACAATAATTTAACATCATGGTCACATTCTAATTTCACCATTCAAGGGTTTAGTCATAGGTTTGCATGAATCTATATCTATAATAATTAAACTCATATAGAAATTATCACCCAACATGGAGTAGAGTTCAATTTCTCATTTATCAATTTGAACAAGAACAACCCAATCATGAAATCATAAAGAAAATCCATAACTTGAAGTTGGAAAAGTGATTGTTAGACTTCATGGACGAAAGAAGTCCATGAATAAACACTATACATACCTTAGTTCTTGATTTCGTGAAGATTGCCGGTGAAACTTTCTTGAAATTGGATATTCTATAAAAACCCTAGCTTGTTCTTGAGAGAAACTTGAGAAAAACTAGTATATTTTGGGTGAAATGCGGCTGAATCACATGTTAAAGGGCTTAAATAGGGGTGGAAAATTGACCCTTTTAACCCTCGATGCGTTATTTAATTTCAGTAAAAATTTCCCAAATTGGACCCCTATCATACCGTGTCACTGGAATTTGAAAATTGAGAAATTGAGGGATAGCGCGATGCAGGGCCATCACGTTGTCATTTCCTTTGTGACCTGGAACTTTGGCGTGACGCAGGGGAAATAGCGCTGAGACACTGGGAAACGGACAATTCTAAATTTGGGCCCTGGCGTGACCCTCCATAATCGCGGACCCCTACCGGAATTTTCCAAATTCCATTTCCTTTTGTGGCGTAATGCGCCACTAACTAATATGGCGCTTTTTTATGATGGGTGCTTGAAATAGTCGTAATTTCTCACTCGATTATCGAATTTGGATGAATCTCATATCGATGGAAAGTTTATTGAATTTCCCACATGACAAAAAGGAAAAATCTTGAAAATTTCTTCATGGAATAACCATCATTTAATTTAGAAGCTAATACTAGACATTCTTGAGATGAAATTAGCTAGGAAAAAGTACGGGGTATTATATCAATGATATATACTAATGGTTGGAATCAAGGTTAAATGTGATAAGGGCAAGAGCATTTGTTGTGAAATCTAAAGCCATAAACCATCCTCTATGTTTTTAAACTCACAAGTTTTCTTTGATGAAATAAAAAATATGTTACTTTCAAATCAAGAACTTCAGAGCATAAATATTAAGGGTTGCAATGCCTCATATGTATAATGCAGGAAGCAACGTTGCTGTAAAGATTTGATAATCAAATCATGGTAAAAATTCATCATCCTATATCCCTCGGAGATACACTTCTTTGTCTAGGTATTTCAGTTTTTAATTGCTAGGTGATACACTTCTTAAACTGAACCTTCACTCCTAGAAGACATATCTTTTAGTTGAGTCATTCCCCTTGATTCCTATAAGAAATATCTTTTAGTCGAATTATTTCCCTTGATTCCTATAAGATGTACTTTTAGTTGAGTCATTCCTCTTGATTCCTATAAGACGTACCTTTTAGTCGAGTTATTCCCCTTGATTCCTATAAGACGTACCTTTTAGTCGAATCATTTCGTTTGATTCCTATAAGACATACCCTTTAGTCGAGTCATTCCCCTTGATTCCTATAAGACATACCTTTTAGTAGAGTCATTCCCCTTGATTCCCATAAGACGTACCCTTTAGTCAAGTCATTTCCCTTGATTCCTATAAGACATACCTTTTAGTCCAGTCATTCCCCTTGATTCCTATGAGATGTACCCTTTAGTCGAGTCATTTCCCTTAATTCCAATAAGATGTACCTTTTAGTCGAGTCATTCCCTTGATTCATATAAGATGTACCCTTTAGTCTAGTCATTTTCCTTGATTCCTAAAAAATGAATTTTCTAGTCAAGTCATTCCCTTTGACTCTTAGAAAATGTACTTTCTAGTTGAATGATTCCAATTAACTCATAGAAGATGCATTTCTTTGTTCGGGTTTTTCAAGTAGTTATGATGTGACTGTCACAAAAGTTCTCTGATGTTAACTGGGCCAAATATTCAATTACTTTTTTTGGAACTTTACTTTCTGGAAAATGGAATCTCTCTTTATAATAACATTTGTTTGGGATAACTTTTGTTATACTTTTGATTTTGATTTCAGGATCTTACCTGAAGAATAGGGTGATGAAATTACAACTCGGGAGCCTGCCCAAAGAATAGGGTGATGAAATTGAAAATTAGGAGCTCACCCAGAGAACAGAGTAAAAAAATTACAAGTCGGGAGCCCACCCGAAGAATAGGGTGATGAAATTGAAAGTCGAAAGCTCGCCCGGAGAAAAGAGTGAGGAAATTGCAAGTAAGAAGCTCTCCTGGAAAACAGAGTGATGAAATTGAAAGTCAAACAACAAGTTGAAGAAATTAAAAGTCAACAGATTAAAAAATAGTAAGTCAGGAGCCCGCTTGGAGAACAGGGTGAAGAAATTGAAAGCCAAGCAACAAGTTGAAGAAATTGCAAGTCAGGAGCCCGCCTAAAGAATGGGTTGATGAAACTCAAATCAAGAGTCTAAAAAAAGCCTCATAGATAGGATTTTTGTAATTTTATTTATGTTTTTAACTTGTAATTTTCATCTTTGATGTAATGACAGAGTCGCGGTCCGGAACCTTGATAGGACCTCACTCGAACCTCCAACTCAGTTGTCCTATTTCTTTCTATTTCTTTCTTCGAATAATGGTCGGGTCAAAATTTGGTCTCGTTGTCTACTTTTTTGTCTGAAAATACTTTGTGTTTATACCTAAAAAGGGGCATGATGTAGACACCTAATTTTGTCCCTCCCGAAGTTCAATTTTATTTCTTTTTAGCTCACCTTACCACGTACCTTCACCCATTCTACACTTTCCCTACAAGGAAACAAATAATAACCAACTCTAAACAAATTTTATCCCTAAATTCCCATATAGTCCCAATTAAACAAACTAAAAACCCATCCCTATCAAATTTTAACACCTACCCCTACCTCACTTACCCCTACCTCATACCTTCACCATATGCTACCCCCTTTATCACATTTTGCCCCTTTCTATTGTAACGGATTACATAGATATACAGAGAAGGGCACAACATGCACCTCACCAGATAATTGCACTCTCACTCATAAAAACCATATGCACACAACTACACAGAACCACCTTCATACTACAGAGAACCTCATTTTTCTTCTACACAGGACACAGAAAACACACAAATCTCTATTTTCACCACAATATTCACAACACACTCACACACAAATTCTATTTTGGATACATATTATACATCAATTTTGAAAGCGGCATTGAGGTCCAATTCTATCTTCTCTCCCTTTAATTTTTACGTGAATGTGAATGATTTGTTGTTTGACATGTTTGAATCTTTTTCTTGTGTGGGTGGATGTCGGATTTGAATATGAAAACTTGGATTGGTAGTCGAAGAATTGATTAATTATTTTGATAATGAATGTAGGAAGGGATTGGTCTCGATAAGAGTAAATTTGAATAAATTTTGATTCATTGATGATATTGAATGTGATAGAATCATGATAGGTCGAGTCGGGTAGGCAAATAGTAGGTTCGGGTAGGAAAATTTAGAACTTGTGGATTGTTCAATGTTGAAAATGTTTTTTGAATGATTTTATTTTATGAATTTGGATCAATTGTACTCATTTGGCCAGGGAATACCCCGAAGGAAATTGTATTTATTTGGCCGGAGAATGCCCCGAAGAAAATTATATTTATTTAACGGGGAATGCCCCGACGTATTATATTTTTGAAGGCAGTTCGTGATCAAGGCCCGAGGCATCGGGTGGAGCGACGTTTAGGATTAGTGTAGGTTTACTTTTCAGTATCTTTTTATTTTGAGTTGTAATAATTAGATTGGACACTATTTTTGGATTTGTTTTGTTTGTGTGTTTGATTGATTGTTTTGAGTGTTTTTGTGTGGTTTATACATTCATAATGTCAAATTAGCCGATATACTCCATCAAGCGACCGTGGTCAAACTACAGGATCGAGGGGTGCCTAACACCTTCCCCTCGGTCAACAGAACTTCTTAACTGGAATTTCTGTTTGCAAACTAGTTTTAAAGAGTCAAATCATTTTGAAAAAGAATTTTCCAAAGGTGACTTGACACACACGATGTATGTCAAGTGGCGACTCTGAATATAATTGTGAAATGAATCCTTTTCGAAACAAATCTTCATTTTGTCACTTTAATAAAAAGAATTCTTTTAAACTCAAAATATTATCTTTTTGGTTTGATAAGGGGTGTGACAAATGAGAACAATAAAATACAAATACAAGTATAAACATTAAAATATAAATATAAATACAGTTATATAAATGAATATAAAAATATAAATGACGATGTGAATACAAATGCAATAAGCAATTGTGTTATTTCGTTATCACCCATAACTTATGCTCGAGTAGCCATATTTTTTTAAACACAAAAAATATAAAATAGAACAAAAAACATGAGAAAGAAAAAATACAAAAAAAAAAAAAGAAAAAGAAAAAAATCAAAAAATAAGAAAGAGAAATAGAAGCTAGAGATAGAAGAGAGAGAAAAAAGCAAACAACAAAAAAAAAAGAAAGAAATAAAAAGGTAAAAAAAGGAAAAAAGAATTAGAAGAAGAAGAAGAAAGGGGAACACGAAAAAGGAAAAAAATACAAAAAATGAAAAGAAAAAAATGGAAAAGGAAAAAAGAGAAAGAAAGAGAAATAAAAGTTAGAGATAGAAGAGAAAAAAAAGAATCATAAAAAAAATAGAAAAAAGAAAAAAGAAAAAAGAAAAAAAAAATGACGGTGAATACATTTACAATACGTAGTTATGATGTTTCCGTCATTATCCATGACATGTATTCAATGTAATCATATTTTTTGAAAAATACAAAAAAGTATAAAATATAAAATGTAGTTAATATATTTAAGTTTTATATAAATACAAACGATTGAGTATAATGGAATATAACGATTATGGATTGAATACAACTCTGGATTGTAATATTGCAAATTATGGGTATAGGCGCTGAATTTTGTGCTAAGGTATGATTTTTTCTGAAAGCCTCCCGTAGAAGAACAAAAACTATATTTGAGGAAATAATTGTACAGGATTACTGAGATTTGAGAGAGATGGACTAACAAAAAGAAATATGATAAAAGAGTAATAAAAAAGCTAAACTGGAAAAATTAGGAGGATAAATACATAACAAAAATCAATGCATAGACTATGCAAATGCTGATGTTTATAGTATGTTATTATTTGAACTAATTCAGGGTACGTATTTTGCACGTGAGTATCATGTTAAGTAATATTAATATATATGAAAAAAATAAATTATTTATACGTGATATTATTAAGTATAACAGACATTACTACACTATTAAATATACATGTTAATACTTAATAGTAATAAAAAGTAAACATCAAACAATTCGTAAATCATCTAAAATGTGAGAAAACAGAGCATAATGCAACTATTATTATGAAGTTTAAATTTTATGCATTGAGCATAGTATCATTAGTATTCCGTTAGTATATGATACTCTTCCGTCCCAATTTATACGCACAATTTCAATTTTAAGAGTCAAACTTCTTATATTTTGATCGAATACAATGTTTAAATTATTTTTTTTTTACAACTAACGTGTATTATTACTTACCAAGTAAGCTTATATAAAACAAAATAATCTACAGATTGAGCATCTAGCCTACAATTTGTCTTAGGCCATCAACCACTTCCTATCTATACAATTACGTTAATAAGGATAGAAATCTATGGTCTCTAGTTTCATAGCTTTCTTTCTCATCATAGACCCACATATGACCACCTCTTGGATAATATGCCTCACCATGGCTTGTTCCTCCCTTTGAAATTGTCGAAACACTTGCATTTCTTTCTAACCAAACATGATAGATTGTCCCTAGCTCCCTGCTAAGAATAGATGATAGCTTGCAGCTTGTACAATCTACCATTAGTATATCACAATCCACTTTTATCCTCTTGCCAAGTCTGAGCGACCCGTTGAAGTCCTTGCCATTATAGCATTTTGTTCCCAAATTCCTTGTGAGTAGACACATTCAAAGAAAAAATATCCTCGGCTTTCTTCATGTTGATCACAAAAAGGACATGTAGCAAATGTAATGGCACCTTATTGTCTATCTCTAGTGAGAAGACTCTCCATTAGCACAAGTTGTAGGATAAATGTCCACTTGGGACATCCTTGATTGTTGCACGCTACCCTTCGCCATGTTACTTTGGGACAGGGGCGCCTCAAACTTATTAGTGGCTTAAGTTCGAAATAAATGGAGGCCTTAACGTTTTTTAGAAACAAATATTTTTTAAATAAATTATATTTTTAAAGTTATATGATACTTAATCATATAATCAATGCATTAGTCTTTCTTAACCTAGTACTTTAGATATATCAAACTTTCCTAATAATTCATTCCTTTTATATAAAAAAGTTTATTTTTCCACCAAATGATATTTAATATTTTTCTCAAAAAAGTATATAATTTATTAGTGTTAAAAAATGAGGCCCCTCAAATTTGGGGGCCTAAGGCGGTCGCTTTTTTCCTTTTCTTAATGAAGTAGAGCCACCCCTGCTTTGGGATAATCTCTTCCCATCAACGTATACAATTTCTTAATAGAAAATTCCCTTTGCCTCATGAGTTGTGCTCTGTCTAGTCAATACGCTTTAGGTACTTTTTGTAAGACCATCCACACAGCTCGTTTGTATCCTACTTCCCCAATAGTACCTTGTTTTATGCAGCACATATGCACTCAACGCACCAAAGCTTATCTTTTTGGTGCATAGAATCCACACGAGCTTGCATAATTTAAGTAGAAACTACATAAAGTGTTTTAAGATTTTTGAAAATTAATTTACATATTAGAAACTAAACAAAAGTACTATAAGTAATATTAAATCATTTTCTCTAATTACTTTGACATTAGTACTACGGCTAGCAACTTATAGACCATATCGAGCTTATGACATAATAACAGTGGCAGAGCAATGAATTTGTTAAGCTTAAAAAATTATTGCAGTTAAGACAAAGTTAAACAAATCCATAAAGTGTTTCAAGAACTTGAACGCATAGGACGAAACACACACCAATATTAGCAAAATCTTGCCCAAGAATCTATATGTTCAGTAGAATAACATACCTCCCCAATTGGATTCATCTCAAGAAACTGATTAAGGTGTCTTGTTTGGTACACCCATCTGAAAATAATTTACAATTAAAGTTGTTCATTTAGCCATTTTCACAGATCTTTTGTAGTATGTCGTAGACCCAGAGGAGGCTAGAGGAAACATGGCAAAATAATAAACAACAATAGCACATATCCACTATTATCTCACAAGGTCACATCAAGGATACAGTGAAAAAAATTCTTGGGTTCAATTGGTGTGAATGAAAAATGAAAAGTTGCTTGGAAGAGACACATCTCTTCGAGTAAAAGACACACTATTTTGAAAAAATGTATGACCGTTTGGATGGTTGTGGCTGTTCGGAAAAGACACACTCTATCGAATGGATAGACATGACTGTACAGAAAGGATACAACTTTTCGATGAACCATTTCCACTTTTCGGAAGGGGCATTTAATGGCTATATAAATCTGTATTTTTCCACAGGTTTAGAATGAATTTTTTGCACTTGAAAACATTTCTTGTCTTCTAAAATACTCCGTATGATCATCTAACTATTGAGTGATTTTGAAGAGAATCCGATCGTTTGAGGTACCACTACAGTCGAATTGTTAAGACATTTTATCATGGGAGAAAAATTCCGCAACCTCGGGTACTTAAGGGGAATTATTTCTTTAAGGACACTCCATGAATTCGTAGGGCTTGGTTTTTTTATGCTTCATCTAAATTTCTTTAAAATATTGAAAACACACTTCTTTAAAAGGTTATTTTTGGATCTTGTGTTGAAGGTGTTGGAAACTTCATAAGTGTTCTTGATTTATTCTTGAACTTGTGTTGAAGTTGTTTTGTCAAAATACAGATTTTTGTGTACCCGAAAACAATAATCTTAAGAAAATAATTGAAAAAATATATTTTTTTTTGCTTGTTTGGTGAAGTTTTCTTTTCATTAAATTTTTTTTTGTCATAATCTGTATTGTTTACTTTCTGGAGATTAAAGCTTTAATATTTCTACTCCGTTTGAATGTAACAAGTGATTTGAATAAATAAAATATTCATCACAAGTTAGAGGTCATTTGGTTGACGATTGGAAGTCATAAAAACTTCATCGTTAAACTAGAAACAAAGGGTGTTTAAAGTTGCTGCAACTTTATAAGTAGTATTTTGATATACTAAAATTTACTGTCTTGCTGTGACAGGAAGATGACTACTGACAGTCAAGTGAATGATATTGCAATGACTGTGGCAGCAACTAATGTTGCCACAATGAGTCGTACGAGTGCTCCATAAGCAATGGCACCAGTGGAGAAACCCAAAAAGTTCGCGGGTATTGATTTTAAGAGGTGGCAACAGAAGATGTGCTTCTAACTTACAACTTTATGTCTTCAAAGATTCACATCTGAAGAATCTCCAGAGGTGCCTGAGGAAACTTCGGAACAGGAGAAATTTATCGTTATGAAGGCATAGAAACACCCTGATTTCCTATGCAGGAATTATATTCTAAATGGCCTCCAAGATGAACTATACAATGCGTATAGTGGAATGAAGACGACAAAAGAGTTGTGGGGGCGATAGAAAAAAATACAAGACTGAGGATGCTGGAACCAAAAATTTCTTCATTGCAAGATTCCTTGAGTTTAAAATGATTGACAGCAAGTCTGTTGTATCTCAGGTCCAGGAACTGCAAGTTATCATCCACAATCTCCTCGGAGAAGGTATGAGTTTGATGAGTACCGTTGTTGAACATATTAAAAATGTTCTAAATGTTCACATGAACTTAACTATAGGTATGATTGTAAATGAGGCATTTCAAGTCGTGACAATAATAGAGAAGTTACCACCTATGTGGAAGGACTTCAAGAACTACTTGAAACATAAGTGAAAAGAGATGACAGTCGAAGATCTTATAGTAAGACTGCGCATTGATAAAGACAACAAAGCCGCGGAAAGAAGATCAAAAGGAAATTTTGCAATAAGTAGAGAAAATATTGTAGAAGCCGACCACAACAACTCCAAAAAGTGAAAGAAAGCTGGACATGAAAGCAATCAACTTAAGAAGAAATTCAAGGAAAATGCTTTAACTGTGGCAAGATTGACCACAAGTCAATGGATTATCGTTCCCCAAAGAAAGGCAAAAGGAAGGACCAAGGAAATATGGCTGAATCCAAGAAAGAAATAGATTATCTGTGTGCCATGCTATCTAAATACAATTTTGTGGAAAATCCTCGAGAATGGTGGATGGATTCTGGTGCCACCAGCCATGTTTGTGAAAATAATGAGTTGTTTGTTGTTTTTGCTCTGGCTCAAGGCAAAAAGAAGATACATATGGAAAACTCTGCAACTGCAAAAGCTGAAGGAACAGAAAAAGTCTGCCTGAAAATGATATCAGGCAAAGTGTTGACTTTGAATAATATCCTGTATGTACCGGAATTATGGAAGAACTTAATTTCTGTATCACTTCTTGACAAAAATAGATTTAAATGTGTATTTATTTCTAAAAAAATTGTACTTGGTAAAGGAGAAGTGTACGTAGGAAAATGCTACCTCACTGAGGGCCTATTCAAAATAAATGTAATGACTATTGAAATTAATAAAAGTTTAATTTCTTCTTACTTGCTTGAGTCTAATAATTTATGGCATGAACGATTAGGACATGTCAGTTACAAAACTTTACAAATACTAATCAACTTAGAAGTTTTGCCAAACTTTGAGTGCAATAAGTCAAAATATCAAACGTATGTGGAATCAAAGTATGCTAAGCATCCGTATAAGTGTATTGAAAGGAATTCAAATCTCTTATACTTAATACACACTTACATTTGTGATATGAAGTCAACATCATCTCGTAGTGAAAAAAAGTATTTTATAACTTTTATTGACGATTGTACTAGATATTGTTATGTTTATTTGCTAAACAGTAAGGATGAAACAATAGATACATTTAGGCAATATAAAACAGAAGTTGAAAAACAGTTAGAGAAAAAGGTCAAAACGATAAGAAGTGATAGGGGTGGAGAATATGGATCTCCCTTTGCGGAAATATGTGTAGAGAATGAAATTTTCCATCAAACTACGACCCCGTATTCACCTCAATCTAATGGAATTACAAAAAAGAAAAACTGAACCTTGAAGAAAATGATGAATGCCTTACTTATAAGTTCAGGTTTACCGCAAAACTTGTAGGGAAAAGCTATCCTTACAGCTAACCGAATACTCATTAGAGTGCTCCATAGTAAGACACAATCAATTCCATATGAAAAATATAAAGGAAGAAAACCCAACTTGAAATATTTCAAAGTGTGGGGTGTGTAGCGAAGGTCCAAGTTCCTATGTTTAAAAGAGTAAAGATAGTACCTAAGACGGTGGATTGCACGTTCATAGGATATGCTAAAAGTAGCAAAGCATGTCGGATTTTTGGTTCATAAATCCAAACATTTAGATATCAATAAAAATACGATAATTGAATCAGATAATGCTGAATTCTTTGCACACATATATTTATATAAAACTAGACATAAACAATCTAGTGGGGGTCTAAATGACCTCGAGATGAACCAACTGAAGATATACATAATGATGATAATCCAAGACGTAGTACATGTCAAAGAACATTAACTTCGTTTGGATCGAATTTTGTAATATTTCTCTTCGAAAATGAGCCTCAAACATTTAAAAAAGCGATGTTGTCGTCAGACTCATTCTTTTGGAAAGAAGCAATCAATAGTGAGATTGATTCAATGTTAAGCAACCATACGTGGGAGTTGGTTGATCTTCCTACAGAAAATAAACCTTTAGGTTCAAAATAAATCTTCAAAAAAAATGGATGTTACTATTGAAAAATACAAGGTAAGACTTGTAGTAAAAGACTTCAAACAAAAAGAAGGCCATGATTACTTTGATACATACTCTTTAGTAACAAGGATAGAGTCAATTCGGATGTTAATTGTCTTGGCGGTGGTATATGGTCTTGAAATCCATCAAATGAATGTGAAAACAACATTCCTGAATGGAGAATTGGAGGAAGAAATCTATATGGAACAACTCGAGTGTTTTGTGGTTCCAGGAAAGGAAAATAAGGTGTGTAAACTTGTTAAGTCATTATGAACTAAAACAAGCACCTAAACAATGGCATGCAAAATTTGACCAAACCATGTTGGCAAACGGATTCAAGATAAATGAATGTGATAAATGTGTATACATTAAAGACACTCTAAATCACCAAGTCATTATTTTTTTATATGTGCATGATGTGTTAATCCTCAGTCGAGATATTTCTATCATAAATGCTATAAAATGAATGCTCGAGAGCAAGTTTGATATGAAAGACCTTGGAGTTGCGGATGCGATCTTAGAAATAAGAATCCATAGAACTCCACAAGGGTTGACATTGTCACAGTCTCATTACATCAAAAAGGTACTTGATAAATTCAAGTATTTGGAATTTGGAATTTGGAATTGCCAAGACTCCATTGGATGTGAGCTTTGCACTTCAAAAGAATGAAGGCGAAAGTGACTCATAATTAGAGTACACAAGAGTTTTGGAATGTTTAATGTATATAATGAATTGTACACAACCGGACATAGCATGTGCAATTAGTAAATTAAGTCGGTACATGAGTAATCCCAACAAAACTCATTGATGGCAATGAAAAGAGTTTGAGGGTATCTTAAATACACTCCAGACTATGCTTTGCATTCTAATAACGAAATGGTATGAATATACCCTTGTACTTTGATAAATGGTACGGATATACCCTTCGTCGTACTTTAGGTACAAATATACCTTTGTCGTTAATAAAAAGGTACATTTATACCCCTAAAATTTTGATAAATAATACAGATATACCCTTCATCATACTTTAGGTATAAATATACCCCTAAACTTTGATAAATGGTACAGATATTTCCTCCGTCATAATATAGGTGCAAATATACACTTGGCATTAATGAAAATGTACATATATACCCTTTTCACTGATGGAAGGACACATATCACAATCCTATTCATTTGACCTTTTTAAATTTAATTTATCCCAACTCCATTCCAAATTAATTCTAATTTAACTCATAACCCGATTCAAATAATAACTCCTATCCGATCCAGTCTAATAGAAAAAAAAGGAATAAACATGTTGAATAAAGATGCGTATTGAAGGTTTTATTAGACCGGCTCAGGTTTGGGTTATTGTTTGGATTGATTTGGGGGTTAAATTAGAATTTTTTCAGATAGGATGGGGATAAATTAAATTTAAAAAGGGAAAATGAACAAGATTGTGACACATGTCTTGCCGTTAGTGAGAAAGGTATATGTGTACCTTTTCATTAACGACAAGGGTATATTTATACCAGTCATCAAAGTTCAGGAGTATATATGTACCTTTTCATTAACGGTAAGGATATATTTGTACCTAAAATATAACAGAGGGTATATCTGTACCATTTATTAAAGTTTAGGGGTATATTCGTACCTTTTCCGTTATAATAAATATCCCGCGGTACTTGAAAGCTATAGTGATGCAAATTGGATCACCGGATAAAATGAAATAAAATCCATGAGTGGATACGTATTTACAATAGGTGGAGGAGAAGTCTATTGAAAATCATCCAAACAGACATGTATTGCCTGCTCTACGATGGAATCAGAATTTATCGCAATAGATAAAGCCGGTGAAGAAGCATAATGGCTTCAAAATTTCTTGAAAGATATTCCTTACTATCCCAAACCATTGACACCAGTATTCATACATTGTGATAGTCAAACGGTAATAGATAAGGCAGGGAGCATGATGTATAATGGTAAATCTCGTCACATAAGATGGAAACATAATACCTTTAGAGAATTTCTCTCTAGTGAAATTATCACTGTTGACTATGTGAAGTAAAATAATAATATGTTGGATCAACTTATAAAAGACCTAACTAGAGAAGGAGTTGAGAGGACATCTGTTACGTCTCTATGCACATGCAAGTGTACGTGATCGTGCAAGTAATATAATGACTTAGTCAGTCAGATATCGTTCCCTTGAGGATCAATAAACTAGAAATTTATTCAATCTTTAGTTCAAGAAAATTGAGTATTAACTGTTTGATGGTATCAAGATTAATTTGATTCTGTAAATAAAATTTAAATTACTAAACAAGAAATAATTAATTATAACTAGAGCAAAGCAAGCAACAGTTGTAATCAATGATGAGAACGATTCCAGGGTTGAGGTATTGTGAACAGTTATACAATTCTCTATTCTTTTCATAGTCTAATTGGTTATCGGGTTGCTGGTTCGCAAGGGTTATGCCACGATCTTGGTCTCCCGACCTCACATCTTCTATCTATTAAATGTTGTAACTACAACTCTCGCAGAGTTACAACAAATCTTCTAGATTCATGAAGTTGTCTTCTTTCAAGTGAACCAAGCAAGGTTTCTAGGTATATCCCTATCCTAGATGCTAATTCAAATCCCTTATTTTATAAAAGAATAAGAACCTTGCTCCCTAATTTCTTCGTTCTATCCTATGATTCTCCTCCCAAATTCACATAAAAATATAAATTTATTATAATGGTGGCCAATCATTAAAATAGTAAGCTCAAGAAATTAAGAACAACCCAGATTATACTCCAAAAAGAAGCTATGAATAAGAATATTAAAGAGTAATCCTGTTCTTAGCCTCAACCCAAGAAATAGGGTGTTTAGCTACTCATGTTTGAATTCATCATCCAAAATAAGTAATAAATCATACCCAAAACAAAAGTTGAAGTAAAGAAATTTAAAAGAATGTTTTAGAACCCTAAAAGAGAGAAATTTTTGCTTTTCCGCCGCTGCTCTCCTTGACAAAAAAAGTCCCCCCACATTATCTTAGATTTTTCCTTTTATAGCGGGCACAAAACACTTAAAATATTCTCGATTTGTCCACATCGCACATCGCGCCATGACTTTGATTGCTATTTTTCATTAAAATCTAAGAAATTGCGGAGCTCAAATATCCTCTGACAATTGTAAAATGCATCCTCACCGCGACGCGCCACTATCTTAGTTAGCCACTAGATTGGGAAAATTGCAAAATAGTCATCCTCCGTGATGCACTAAACCTTCAGGTCGCCAAATCTGGTAAATGAAACTACTCCGCGATGCAGTAGTTTCACGAACCTTCACTGGAATCTGACCATTGCTATTTTGTTGATCCCCGCGATGCGGAGTGTCTTCAAATGAGGATTTCTACTCTTCAGTTTTCATTTTTCAGCTTAATTTTACTACCTTGCATTCCTTCACTACTTTCATATCCTCGTTGTATCCAATTATGCACAATTCTTCATGATTTTGATCCTGAAAGTACTAATCATATCCATTAGGCATGAAACGGAATGAAAGATGAATTATACTTAGGAATTCATCCAAAAGGTCTTGAACCAAGTCTAAATCTGGGTGCATATTGGTGCTTTGAAAATATAAATATGCCCAAGATCACCATCCCTTACTTAAAACCTTGTTCTTTCTCGAACACATAAATTCAAAAAACATAATTACATCCTCTTTACATCACAATCTCAAAGTTATGTTGCAATGGGCACTTACACTTTTCAATAACGTATTCTTACATCATCTTGTCAAAACAGTTCTGAGCTCATGAGACAATTTAGTACAAATTCTTCTTTCTTCAATAATCAATTCCTAACATGTTGGCAAACTCAATTAAATAAACACAATTAGTAATCTGGCTTTCATCCGCCTGCATCCTAACTCAAGGAAATTTCCCCAATATTAACTCACAATGATATCTATGTAACAATAGGGAGTATCAAATTGAATCACTCGCTCTAAACAAAGAATTCTTACATGCTAGTGAACGAACCATAAGCTTTCCCTTAGAGTCCTACTCCACTAATAGTTGGATGTTTGGGTGAAGATCAACTAGGTCTTTTTTGGGTTGTAAATAAGGCTTAAAGACAGGTAGGTACTATTTACAGAAATAGTGATTATTGCTCCTAAGCTTTTTAGTACAAAACTTATCAATTAACTCTGTTTCCAAACCCCCAATTTATCATTCTATTTCTCCCTATTATTTCATTTATCAGCACCTTGTCCAATTATCTTATTTTCTCAAACTAGGTGAGGAGTATTAGTCATTCCTTTCATTTACTTTATATATATATATATATATATATATATATTTACGCACCCCTATTATAGCCATCCTTAACTCAAGCAAAAAGCCTTCATTAAGGTGCACATTATCCAATTGGACCAGGGCCAAAATAGGTTCATTGTAACACTTCTCTTTACTAACTCCTAATTAACCTAGCATCATCAATCATCAATAACAACTGTTTTAGGGGCATCGGCTGATTACCTCCTCTCTGCCTCATTTTTGCTCATAATCTCCTCTTAGTCTTATATTAAAAACGCTCAGGAGCTTATTTGGACCAAATTACGGTTTAGCAAAGAAAGGATAAGGTTTCATAACAAGCTACCAAAGAAAAATGCTAAAGGCTCAACGAGGCTGACTAAGACTATGCACCAAGGAAGGTCTATTTAAGTTAGAAACAAGGCTGTCAAAGAAATGCCTACATCACCTCCTACACCCAAGACCCTTTATTTTGCTTTGTAGACACACCGGGCAAGTTCTAGTCATTTCTATTCATGTAGAATATATACAAATCCTTACACTCACAGTGCATGTACGGCATCAGTCAAAGGTTCCCAATCATGTTCTTTATTGAATTCAAAATTAAGCCAACACTTCAAATTTCATTTATCTAGATTAAATCATCAGTACTTAAAATAAAAACACTCTTTTGCTTATTGCTACTAGAATTAGTTTCAGTTACTGCAAAGATGGCCCATTTTACACACTCCTCTAAGATAGTGATTAGGTTCTCCTAAATTTCTTTACTTCGTACGACCACTTCCCTTAAGACGGTCATTATCCATCTATCATAGGGGATGACAACTAACTATGACTGTTTATTCCTAATTACCAAAGAGGGCAAAGGAAAATGTGACTAGTTGAAACTAAACTTGCCAATGAGGGTGAAAATAACAATAAAATAATACTTTAAACTGAAGCAATATGCGATAAATGCCAAAGAGGGCAAATTGCAATCCACAAAGTCAAAGTTACTAACTATTATAGACCAGTGTTCCGAATATCTAATACTTGCAAACACATCAAAACAGAAAAAAATAAAAATAAATTGTTCAACCATATAAAAAAAATAAAGATAAAGCAGAATACAAACCCACCACCCCACACTTAAAATAAAGCACTGTCCCAGTGCTTCCAATTAATCTTATGGTAGGGTGGCAGTATACTTCCTAATCACTCAAATGGGACTATAGCAACCATGTCTTTAGGAGCCACGTCTACATCGTCGCCATCATCATCAGCTCCTACATCATCAGATTGCTCCTCTTCATTGGACTCCATGTTGGAATCCCTATACCTGTGTTATTCATCAGTGGGTACATCGTCATCAACCGACTCGACAAAATTTGGGCCAATCCTCAACATGGTCCTAGCATGGTGACCAAGTGGATAGTTGACCTCTACAGCATAGAGCTCCTATGGTGTAGCCGGTCTGCCTCCTGTCCTCATCATTATCATTATGAGACCATACAGCCTACCCAGCACCTCATCAGTCCTCGTTTGTCGCTCCATCATGGTCAAAATTAGGCCAGATGCCCCAGATATGCTTCTTGCACTAGTTATATCCACAGAGCGAGTGATTACCTCAAGCTTATAATCTAGTTCCTCTTCATCCACCCTATGCATTCTTAAAAATCTAGTCACTAAACCTCCAAATCCAAAGCTACGCCCCACCTGGGTACGCGCCTTCTTCATAGTAGAAAAATTACACTCCCTATATTTACCTCCATATCAGAACACATTAGGGCATAAATCAACCATACCCTATCCCTAGTTACCTCAGTCATATGATTGCCTTGAATCAAGCATGCATACACAATACGACCCCACATTCTTGCTTCTTTGTTCATTTAAGCGTAGGGGAAGAAAGAATGCAAACCTGTAACACAATGCCTTGTCCAACCGGTTGAAGATCGTTGACCATACAACAAATTCCTAATATGCGCACACGGAGGAGAAACATAAACTACCTCAAAAAATTTGGGTTTATTTCTGGTATACCCAACAAATCGTTAACATCAGTAGTTGTGAATCGAATCACCTTTCCTCGAACCTTCAACAAATGTTCAGGATGACTAGGGTCCCAATTGGCATAAAACTCTCTAACAAGGTGCAAATTGCACTCAATCGGCTGATGGAAAATGAAATTCATATTAAGTGCCTCGATTCTCCGTACCATAGATGGGCACTCTATTACTAAGCGATCATGATCAATATAGACCTCCGGAATATACTTAGCATTAGTATGCTTAGTATACCACTACTTTTCATCCTTTCGTACATCCTTGAAGCCAAATTTTTGAACCCACCCCCGCTGAAGTAGAGGGGCCCTAGGCACCCTAGTTAATTGCCCTTCAGATGGTCTGGTTCTCTTCCTAACAGGGGCAGAAGGTCCTACCTTTGCCTTGCCCCTACTTGGTTGTGGTTCCATTATGCCTGTAATTCAGAAAATGCAACACATATTTGAGTAGTTTAAACTTGAGACTAGCTAAACTGAGTGTGCATTACGGGTCACTTTGCACCCCACACTTAGTTGTTAGCTAAACACCTATGTTAACATCCAAGGTACTCAGACTTCCCTTTGTCTAGGCCTTATTATCACATATATAGACATCATATTACTCTGCGGGACACATTATCTTTTGTCATTTTCTCAGCACATAACACAGTCCCATCTATTCCCACCTAATTACTCACTAACAGGCTATGAATGAGATCATGTCACTACAACCCCATGCAGCAACGATTTATTTTCCTCGAATTTAACTAAATGTACTAAAATCAGACAGAAAGAGTGCATGCATAATGGAATTGAAATTACCCCCACTAAATCAACACAATTTCTGTCGGAATGAAATTTCCCCCAACTTCCTAAACCTTCTTGCTTCACCCATCTAACTACAATGCCCTTACATTCCCTGACCTCACAACTATTATGTGAAAAAAACTTTTCCAAAATACCAACAAAATATACCCATACAAGTTTCATCACATCAATTTTGAATAATGATGACTAAATTAAGAGGGCACAACGATGGCAAGACAATTATCATAGGCAATGCTAAAATTCAAAACTACTATGAGAGGGAAAAAACAAGATTATGCCTCAATACACTATCAATCATCACAATACACAAAAAGAAAGGTAATAAATAAAATTAATTCTTAAAGCACATACCTCAAAAAGTGAGATAAGGATGAAAGAAAGTGAAAAATTGTAGAAGTTTATCAGAGAGGGAGTGAGAGGGCGGTGCTGATGTTGAAATAAAAGGGTTTTGGGGTTTTGAAGGTATATTTATAGAGGGGCGGGTTGGGTTAGGTTTAATGAAATGCTTATGTCCGATTTTAGCCCACTCCGTGACGTGGTAGGATTGCGTAGACCTACTGGATAATGCCAAATGCCATTTAACTACCCACCGTGATGCGGTAGTTTTTGTGTGTAGTCACTGTAAATTGTCAATTTTCCAAGTTACGCGTTGCAATGAAAATCGCGACAAGCTACTGGAATTTGACAATTCTCAATTCACACTTCTCTGCGTCGCGATTGAAATCGCGTATCCTTACTTGAATTTGACAATTGTCAAAATAAGCAGTTTCATGTCACGCCATGCTTCAAAATTAGATTCCTTATGTCATTCTCATTACTTTCTTACCTGAGAAAATATCCACTTACACATATCATTTTGCAAACCTAATTTATTTTCTCAAATGTGATAATCTCCTCATTTCACTTTGAAATTCCCTGCAATCTCAAACAAAAACAACAAAAATTATAAGTAAAAGGGAGTTGCCTCCCACTCAGCGCCTTAGTTTTGGTCGTGGCACGACCCATTTTTTTGAATTTTTATTTTCTTTTTAATTTTACAATCCAAAAATTAAACTACCTATTACAATACATGGGTGGGTTGTCTCCCATATAGCGCCTTATTTTACGTCGTGGCATGACTCAGCTCGTCATCACTCATCACCAAAAGTGATAGATTCCTTGTGCTTGTCCGGATGATTCGCCCAATAATACTCTACATACTGTCCATTCATAAGGAACTTCTCTGTATTTTCTTTATTCCACAACTCCACAGCTCCATAGGGTGTCATGCGCACCACCTCAAAAGGTCCAGACCATTTCGATCGTAATTTACCCAGAAACAACTTAAGTCATGAATTAAACAACAATACAAGTTGTCCGAGTTCAAATTCCCTAACTTGAATTTGCTTGTCATGCCATATTTTGGTCTTCTCCTTGTAAAGCTTGGAATTTTCATAGGCGTGGAGTCTAAATTCATTAAGCTCATTCAGTTGCAATAACCTTCTTTCTCCCGCGATAGACATCTCAAAATTCATCTTTTTCACAGCCCAATAAGCTTGGTGTTCCAACTCTACAGGAAGATGACACACCTTATCATACACTAAGAGATATGGAGATATCCCAATGGGCGTTTTGTACACTGTTCGATATGCCCAAAGTGCATCATCCAGCTTATCTGCCCAATCTTTTCTCTGCCCATTCACTATCTTTTGAAGTATTTGCTTGATCTCCCGATTGGATACCTCTACTTGTCCACTCGTTTGAGGATGGTATGCAGTGGCAACCTTGTGCCGAACACCATATTTAGCAAGAAGAATCTTAAACCAATTGTTGATAAAGTACATACCTCCATCACTAATTATTGCTCTTGGCGTACCAAATCTGCAAAATATGTTCTTCTTCATAAAATTCAGCACCACTCTTGCATCATTAGTCGGACTCGCCATAGCTTTCACCCATTTAGAGACATAGTCAACTGCAACAAGAATGTACAAATTACCTATCAAAGGTGGGAAGGGTCCCATGAAATCAATCCCCCAAACATCAAAGACTTCAACTTCTAAAATATTATTCAGGGGCATCTCATGATGCCTAGATATAGTACCCAACCTTTGACATTGATCATAACTCTTTACAAACACCACTGTATCTCTAAACAGAGTCGGCCATAAAAATCCTGATTGCAACATATTTCTCACAGTCCTTTCACCCCCATGATGTCCACCATATGGAGATGAGTGGCAATCTTATAACACCTTTGAAAATTTAGCCTCTGGGATACACCTATGAATCACTCCATCTGGACCCTTCTTGAAAAGGTACAGTTCATCCCAAATATAAGCACGAGAATCATGGAGTAATTTCTTTCTTTGATGCGAGGTGGTTTGGGGAGGATACACCCCACAAACTATCAAGTTTACAATGTCAGCATACCATGGGAACTCAACTGGTTCTAATAACAACAACTTCTCATTAGGAAAGTCTTTCTTGATACTCTGAAAGTCATCCACAATATAGTCTCAATTTTCCAGCCTTAATAAATGATCAACAACTTAATTTTTAGCTCCTTTTCTATCATGCACCTCAAGATTAAATTCTTAAAGTAGCACAATCTACCTAATTAGTCATGGCTTTGCATCCTTTTTGTTCACAAGATACTTAATAGCAGCATGGCCTGTATGAACAATGACCTTGGTACCAATTAAGTAAGATCAAAATTTATCAAATGCATATACCATAGCCAACATCTCTTTCTCTATAACTGTGTAGTTAACTTAAGCATCATTCGGTACCTTGCTAGCCTAGTAGATCGATCAAAATATCATTTCTTTTATTTGACCCAACACTGCTCCTACTGCAATGTCACTAGCATCACACATTACCTCAAAAGGTAACTCCCAATCTGGTATGATCAAAATAGGTACTTCTATCAACTTCTTCTTAAGCTTTTCAAAAGTTTTATGGCAATCAGCTCTAAACTCAAACTTGGCTTCTTTCTCTAACAATTTACACATGGGACTTGCAATCTTTGAGAAATCTTGAATGAATCATCTATAGAACCCAATATGTCCCAAAAATCTTCATACGCCTTTGACTGTAACTGGATGAGGCAACTTTTCAATCACTTCAACCTTTGCTTTGTCAACTTCCAGCCCTTTGTATGACACTTTATGGCCTAAGACGATTCCTTACTTAACCATAAAATGGCACTTTCCCAATTTAACATCAAGTTTGTTTCTTCGCATCGAGCTAGAACTTTATCAAGATTTTGGAAACATTTTTCCAATGAATTCCCATGCGCAGAGAAATCATCCATGAATACCTCCATAAATTTCTCCACCATAACTGAGAATATCACCATCATACACCTTTGAAATGTAGCAGGTGCATTGCATAAGTCGAAGGGCATGCATCTGAAAGCATATGTACTGTATGGACAAGTAAACGTGGTCTTTTATTGGTCTTCCAGTGCTATGCTTATTTGATTGTAGCTATAGTATCCATCCAAAAAACAATATTACTCTTGCCTTGCCAATCTATCCAGCATTTGATCAATGAAGGAAATTGGATAGTGATCTTTATGAGTTGCTTCATTCTACATCTGATAATCTATACATATTCTCCAGCCGGTCACTGCATGTGTGGGAACCAACTCATTATCATCATTTGTCACTACTATCATTCCTCTCTTCTTTGGTACACAGTACACCGGACTCACCCATTTAGTATTGGAAATTGGGTAGATAATACCACTATCTAACTACTTGATCACTTCTTTTCAGACCACCTCCTTCATCACAAGATTCAACCTTTTTTTTTGCTGTATTCTAGGTTTGTACCCCTCTTCCATGTAAATATTATGCATGTAAAATGCTGGATTGATTTCTAAAATATTAGATATCTACCAGTCAATCACCTTTCTTCTCCTTTTAAGTGCTACTACAGCTTTTTTTACCTGTACATCTGATAATCCTGCAGACAAAATAACAAGCAAGGTATCTTGATCACCAAGAAAAACATATTATAAGTGATGAAGAAGAACCTTAAGTTCTAAGTTAGAAGCTTTTTCAACTAAAGGTTTGGGTGGTGGACCAATTGATCTATTCAAAGGCTCGATCATCACTTTATTTATCTCAATTATAGCCAAATTCCTAACCTGGACCAATTCAAATGATTCCAAATCCCCATGCAGATCATAATCCATCAAAGCTCGCTTTAATGGATCATCAGACAAAAGAAACTGCCACTCTAAAGCAAGATTAATAATCGATATTGAGGACAACTCTTCATATATGGCTGGCAATTTCAATGCTCTGTACATATTAAAAACCTCTACTTTATCGTGTGCTCAAATTGTTATTTTTCCAGCTGCCACATCAATGAGTGACTGCCCTATTGCTAGAAAGAGTCGTCCCAAAATAAATAGAACAACTAGATTAGCCTCAAAGTCAAGAATCACAAAATCCACAGGAAAGATTAAAGATCCCACTTGCACCAGTACATCTTCAATAATACCATCTGTTCTAACAAGTGACCTGTTTGCAAACTACAACACAATAGTTGTGGGTTTAGGGCTTCTAAGACCCATCTTTCAGTACCATGACGTAGGCATGAGATTTATGCTAGCACCCAAGTCACATAATACACGTGCACAAATAGTTTGACCAAGGGTAATCTATAAGGTAAAACTCCCTGGATCCTTCAATTTTTCGGGTAGTTTATTTTGAATTTTAGACGTTCACTCATGAGTAAGTAGAGCTGTAGAATATTCAGTAAATCGATTCTTATTGGCAATAATATCCTTTAAGTATTTAGCATATTTTGGAATACTCTACAGAATGTCAACAAGAGGAAGGTTTACTTGGACTTGTTTTAGAAGATCTAGAAATTTCTTAAAATTGGCTTCCTCTTGATGCTTTCTTGCCCTTTGAGGAAAGGGTAAGGGAATAGTCTTCTTCTTTACATGAATCTTCTCACTAGCCTTTTTTTATTTTACTTCCACTTTTGCATTCTCTTGCAACCTATCATCAGTGACCACAAAATTATTCTACTTCTAAACTATCTCCTTGGTTTGCAGCCCACTCCTTGTTGTAAGTGCATTTACCTATTTAGGATTAGCCTCAGTGTCGCTAGGCAATGATCCTTGTGGCCTTGTATTCTGCGATCCTGTAATTTGACCTGACTGCAACTCCAGATTTCTTGTGAGCAATTGTCTACTCTTCAACTCAGCTGCAAACTGTGCCTGTTGAGCCTTCATGTCCACCGCAAACTGTACTTATTAATCCATAAAATACTTAAGTATCTCCTCCATATTAGTATTCGAAGCAGTCGCCTGATTGTTCTAAACTGGTTGTGGATTTGGTTGCACTAGTCCCTTATATTGATTTGTATTATGTGCCTGATTTCCACCCCATGAGAAATTAGGGTGGTTCCTTCAATTTGGATTGTATGTACTGCCAAAATTTTGTTGACCCTGATGATTTGCATTCCCTACCTAGTTGATTGAATCTGGATTAACGGAACATGCATCTGCTTTATGCTCACCATTTCTGCAAACGTTACACCATGAATATACCTGTTAAACTACATTTGTTGCGGCTACTAGTTGTGTTGTACCCAACTTTAAGTTGTTAAGCTGAGTAGTCATATAGTTCTGCATTGCTGCAATCTGTGCTTGTAATGCAGTGAACTGATCAACCTCCAAAACCCCTACAACCTTCTTGGGAGCATTCCTTGAGTCTGCATACCAACTAGGATTCCCTTGTGTAATTTTATTCAGCAAGGTATACAATTCTTCATATGTTTTCTCCAAAGCTTGACCCCCTGCTGCTGAATCCAAGAGAATCTTTGTATTAGACTCAAGGCATTCTATAAATGTATGCACCAAAACATCATTCGCTTGATGATGATAAGGACAACTTCTGAGCATGCCCTTGAATCTCTCCCAAGCTTGGTAGAGATTTTCTCCATCTTTCTTTTTGAAACTCAAAATCTCACTCCTTAATCATACAGTTTTTGAGATAGAAAAGATTGAATGAGAAACCTTCGAGCCCAATCTTCCCATGTAGTGATGGATTGGTGTGGTTCAGCAAGTATCCATCTCTTTGCTTCCTCCAATAGAGAAAAGGTAAAGAGTGTCATTCTGACATAATCAGCATTCACATCTTCAGGAATATATGTATCGCTTATCTCCAGGAAGGTTTGTAAGTGCTGCTATATATCTTTATGTGAGAGTCCCTGAAATTCTCCCGTAGATCTCAACAATTGCACCATATTTTGTTTCAATTCCTACCGACCTCCTAGTTCAGGCTTTAAAATATTGTTAGTCACAAAGTGCGTAACTGGGATTGCCACTTCTCGAACAGGTCTTGCGACTGGTTGAACAGGAAAAACTGGAACAACAGGAGCTAGAATATTTCCAATATTTGGATCAACAACTATAGGATCGCGTATCTCCTCCATCGATCCCTGTTGAGTGTAGTATTGAGCTCTTCGTCTCTGATGAAAAATCACTTCTGGTTCTGCAAAGGGCTCTACTAACTCTTTATCCTTAGCCAGTTCAATGTTCATCTAAACCTGCAAAAATTCAGTAGCTAAGATCAAGTTGTTAACACTTAAACTTAATATCAAAAACCAAAAACTAAAGCAATTTACTAATTCTATTTGATCCCCAGAAATGACGCTAAAAACTTATTGTGTCTCTATGCACACGCAAGTGTACGTGATCTTGCAAGTAATATAATGACTTAGACAGTCAGATATCATTCCCTCGAGGATCAATAAACTAGAAATTTATTCAATCTTTAGTTCAAGACAATTGAGTATTAATTGTTTGATGGTATCAAGATTAATTTGATTCAGTAAATAAAATGTAAATTACTATACAAGAAATAATTAATTATAACTAGAGCAAAGCAAGCAACGGTTGTAATCAATGATGAGGACGATTCCAGGGTTGAGGTATTATGAACAGTTATACAATTCTCTAATCTTATTGTAGTCTAATTGGTCATTGGGTTGCTGGTTCGTAAGGGTTATGCCACGATCTTGGTCTCCCGACCTCAAATCTTCTATCTATTAAATGTTGGAACTATAACTCCCCCAGAGTTACAACAAATCTTCTAGATTCATGAAGTTGTCTTCTTGCAAGTGAACCAAGCAAGGCTTCTAGGTGTATCCCTATCCTAGATACTAATTCAAATCCCTTATTTTATAAAATAATAAGAACCTTGCTCCCTAATTTCTTCGTTCTATCCTATGATTCTCCTCCCGGATTCACATAGAAATATAAATTTATTCTAATTGTGGTCAATCGTTAAAATAGTAAGCTTAAAAAATTAAGAACAATCCAGATTATATTCCAAAAAGAAACTATGAATAAGAATATTAAAGAGTAATCAGGTTCTTAGTCTCAACCCCAGAAATAGGGTGTTTAGCTACTCATGTTTGAATTCATCATCCAAAATAAGTAATAAATCATACCCAAAACAAAACTTGAAGTAAATAAATTTAAAAGAATATTTTAGAACCCTAAAAGAGAAAAATTTTTCCTTTTCTGCCGCTGCTCTCCTTGACAAAAAAAGTTCCCCCACATTATCTTGGATTTTTCCTTTTGTAGCGGAGATAAAACACTTAAAATATTCTCGATTTGTCCACACGACATGTCGCGCCATGACTTTGATTGTTATTTTCCATTAAAATCTAGGAAATCGGGGAGCTCAAATATCCCCTGACAATTGTAAAATGCACCCTCACCGCAATACGCCACTATCGCGGTGAGCCACTGGATTGGGACAATTGCAAAATAGTCATCCTCCGCTAAACCTTCAAGTCTCTAAATCTGGTAAATGAAACTACTCCGCGATGTGGTAGTTTCGCGAACCTTCACTAGAATTTGACCATTGCTATTTTGTTGATCCCCGCGATGCGGAGTGTCTTCAAATGAGGATTCCTACTTTCCAGCTTCCATTTTTCAGCTTAATTTCACTCTCTTGCATTCCTTCACTACTTCCATATTCTCGTTGTATCCAATTATGCACAATTCTTCATGATTTTGAACCTGAAAGTACTAATCATATCTATTAGGCACGAAATGGAATAAAAGCTGAATTATACTTAAGAATTCATACAAAAGTTCTTGAACCAAGTCTAAATCTGGGTGCATATTGGTGCTTTGAACAGCATCCAAGGGAATGGATTTACGGCCTAGGACAAGTCAGCATGGCAGTAACTCTACCTAGCAGACTAGAGATCCCAAGAGCTAGATTCAAGGAGATCAAATAAAGTTGTGTCTGACAAATTCAACATTGTCAATATACCCAACCCATTCTCATGATGTAGACAATGTTTAGTAAACAAGGATAAGACTTATGGTGTGAAGTCTTTTAATGATTATCTAAATTTGGCATATTTGACCAAATAGATTAATCTAGAGGATTTAACGTTTAGAAATCACCTATGTGAGGGTAAAGAGGGAGCCACTTCAAGGAGAATGTTATTAAAGTCCTATTCTCTAAGCTCTTATGAGACCGAGACGTGTTCATGGCTGAAACAACAAAAACTGTGAGAACCATAAATGGTAAAAGGCTGGTTGTATGACATGTGTTGTCTAGGTGTACATTAAAGCTCGATGGTTCAAAGATATCAAATATACTGATTGACCAAGTGCATCCGATGCATGTTCAATATGAAAAGTTCAAAGGGAAACCTACTTATCCAGATGCAATCAGTCTTTGCTTAATGATCACATACTTGTCCGTAAAGTTTTACGAAGAGTAGCCATTTTCCATTCATATGGGGGATTGTTGGGTTCAATTGGTGTGAATGGAAAATGAAAAGTTGCTTGGAAAGGCACAACTCTTCGAGTAAAAGACACTATTTTAGGAAAAGGTATGACTGTTTGGATGGTTTTGGCTGTTCGGAAAAGATACACTATTTCGAATAGACAGACATGACTGTTCAAAAGGATACACCTTTCTGATGAACCATTGCCACCTTTCAAAAAGAACACTTAATAGCTATATAAACCTACATTTTTTCGCAAGTTTAGAATAAATTTTCTGCACTTGAAAACATTTTTTGTCTTCTAAAATACTCCGTGTGATCATCTAACTGTTGACTGAGTTCAAAGAAAATCCGATCTTTTGAGGTACTACTATAGTCGAATTGTTAAGACATTTTATCCTGAGAGGAAAATTTCGCAACCTCGGGTACTTCAGGAAAATTATTTCTTTAAGGACACTTAGTTTTTTATGCTTATCTAATTTTCTTTAAAATACTGAAAACACACTTCTTTGAAAGGTCGTTTATTGATCTTGTGTTGAAGGTGTTGGAAACTTCATAAGTGTTCTTGATTTATTCTTGAACTTGTGTTGAAGTTATTTTGCGAAAATATAGATTTTTGTCTACCCGAAAACTACAAAAATAACACTATGTGCTATAGAATGGAGTGTGCCTCTTTATATTGCACTCTTAAGATAATCCCCACAACCAAGTACTACTACCTAATATCTAATATGTAATATTTTTCAGGCTGTTACGGTAACACCAAGGCATCTAGAGAGTTTAAGACGCCTTAGTGAAGCTCTTGCTCAGAGTCGATTTTCAGAAAAGGTTGGTATAGCTTTCATAGAACTCGTCTTTGATGAAGATGCTATTTCCACTTCACGTGCATATTGAGAAAAAACATGTAATGGAGGCTTTTGACTTCTAGAAGCTGCCTTGCAGCAATCTGCAACTGAACATGCTAAAGGCATAATTGGGATGACCCTTTTTATATCACCAAAAAAAAAAATTAGCGGCAATAAATATGTACTTTGACAAAGAGTGCTAAAATTTATATCACATTAGTTAACTGTCATTGAATTTAATGATGCTATAGGCTTTAGGGGCATTTACAAATTGAGCTAAAATGTAAAGTCGCTGATAAATACCTCTAAAAAATATATTTAGTGGTAATATGTTGGATACATACAGATCTCAAGAAGTGATTGGCAATACAAATGATGAAAAATTGGAGGTTACTAATGAGAATCCAACGGAATGCTAAGAATCAATTGAGAGAAATGAAGAGGAAAGCGATGCTCAACAACATCTGAGAGAGCATGTATAGAAATGATATATCTCCCGTAAAGAGAGGTAGAAACAGCCATAGAAGAAGAAACATAGGTACAAAATCTAGCAGAATTAAATCGACACCTCCTTTTTTTGGGGGGAGGGGGTCGAAATAAAAACTCCAACCTTTAATCGTTTCCTAATGATCAGTGCAATCATTCGGAACATAAGAGGGGTGAGGTTTCGAAAAGCCAGTCATAGACTCAAAAGGATGGCTAACAAATATAACTTGGATATGATCACTATTTCAGAACCGACGGTGAGTATGAACAAAGTGGAAGGGTATACAAGAGTTTTGACATTCAACCACTGCACTACAAATATCAACAGACAGATGTGGTGTTTCTGGAGAGAGAATTGTACTGTTACTACCATTGAGAACCATGAACAGTATATTACTTTGAAAGTTCAAAAAGACCATAACATCCAGGAGTTATATGTAAATACTATTTATGCCAAATGCACTCGTATCGAAAGAATAGAATTATGGAGGAGTTTGGAATCTATAGATGCTATTATTAGTCATCCTTAGTGTATTGGGGGAGATTTTAATATGATTCTCCACTCCAAAGAGAAATTGGGAGGTCTGCCTCATAAAAATGTTGAAAGTTATGATTTTGTTGAATGTATGGGTTCTTGTGGTATGATCAATATCGGGTACACTGGTTCTAAATTCACTTGGTGCAACAATTGGAGACCAAGCAAGAGAATTTGGAAAAGGCTGGATAGGGTGTTTATCAATGATAGATGGTCTCAAATCTTTTGCTCCAACATTATTAAACACTTACCAAGGACTGGATTGAACCACAAACCTTTGTTGTTGAGATATCGTAACAGAAACAATGTTTGTAAAAAATACTTCAAATTTTTGAACTTATGGACTACTCAGTAGGATTTTCTTGACATTGTGAGTAATGAATGGAATAAGGTCATTGAAGGTAATCTAATGTGGAGATTACAACAGAAACTCAAACTCACGGGAAGAAGACTATCCAAATGGTCAAGGGAAGATATTGGAGATGTGATTGAACAAGCTGATATCTAGGAGGCAAAAATGCAAGTGTTAGAGGATATGGACTTAAATTTGAGAACTGAAGATACTAAGGAGGAATTGAATAAAGGGAAGGTAGATTATATTTGCTGGCTCGATAGACAGGACAATTTTTAGAACCAAAAATCTCATGTCAGATGGTTTGAGTAGGGTGATAGTAATACCAAGTATTTTCATGTTATGATCAGAGATAGAAGAAGAATTTTATGTTTACATAGAATCAAAATAAGAAGTGAAAGTAGGTCTCTGGTGATGATAAAATTGCCAAAGTTGCTATCAAATATTTTGAACAACTTTTTTATCTAAAAAATGCTACTATTGATCCAAGGATTTTGAAGTGTATTCCCACCTGCATTACTGATGATGATAATAGGATTATGACTTCATGTCCATATGAAGATGCAGTATTCAATATGAGCACAGATAGTGCACCTGGACCCAATGGATTTTCAGGGAAATTCTACCATACTTGTTGCGATATTATTAAAAAGGATGTGATAGAATTTGTACAGTTTTACTTTCTCGGAGGAAAACTGACCAAATTCTTCACTCATACCCTTCTAGTACTAATCCGTAAAGTAGAGTGCGCAAACAACCTCTCTAATTTCAGACCTATTAGCTTGAGAAAATTTTCTAGCAAAATTATTACCAAGATTATTTCCAAAAGACTCAATACTATGTTGCCTTTTATGATGTCAGAAAATCAAAGTGGTTTTCTGAAAGGAAGGCTTATTACAGAGAATGTTCAATTAGCTCAGGAAATTGTGCATAATATCAAAAGCAAGAACAAAGAAGGAAATATGGTCATCAAACTTGATATGACTAAGGCATATGACAGAATGTCGTGGTCTTTTCTTATTGTTGTCTTAAAAAGGTTTGGTTTTTCTATAGAAGTCACAAACATGATCATGAGCATTATCTCCAATATATGGTATTCCATTATTATTAATGGAACCAGAAATGGTTTTTTCTTACCAGGGCCTTAAATAAGGAGATCCTATCTCTCCTTCTCTTTTCATAATTGGTGCTAAAGTTCTATCTAGGCTGCTTAATAATCTAATTCATAGTGAACATTTTTTGCCTTTTTCTATGTCTAATACAGGTCCTATTATTAACCATTTGTATATTTACCAGTGACAATACCAAATCTATTAAAATGATGATGAAACAGATTCATTGATATGAGAGATATTCAGGCCAAAAGATGAATAGAAACAAGTGTTTTTTCCTTACAGACCCTGGTACTGGACTAAGCAGAATCAACAAAATAAGAGATGAAACTGGCTTTCTGGATAAGCAATTTCCATTTGATTATTTGGGATGCTCGATTTATGTTGGTAAAAAGAGAGTGGAATACTTTGAATTGAAAAATTGCTTTCCAAGGTAATCAAAAGGTTGAATGGATGGCAGAGTAACATGTTATCTTTTAGGTTGAAAACTATGCTTATTAAACATGTCCTTCAGTCTTTGCCAAGTTACAAATCACCGCTTTAAGTCCCCCAAAGGAAATTATAAAGCTTATGGAGAAACACTTTGTCAGATTTGTGGGGGGGATCCACAAATTGAAAAAACAATTACCACTGAAGTTCATCGAAGAACTCATGCTTTCCTAAAGAGGAAGGAAGAGCGGGAATACGAATAATGGTTGATATTTGTGAGAGTCTCAACAAAAAAAATGGTGGAGGTTCAGATACCAGGATTCTCTTTGGTCCAAGTCCACTAAGGTAAAATACTACATTAGAGCCCATCCAGTTAACAAGGTTTGGATTTCTGGGAACTCTTATATTTGGAGCACTTTGACTAAAATAAGAAGAAAAGCAGAACAAAATATGATTAGGAATATTCAAAATGAAGAATGCAATTTTTGGTGGGACAATTGGACTGGTCTTGGTGCTATTGCTCATTTATGTCTAGAACATAACAATTCTATAAGGACACCAAGGTCACAAATTTTATTGACAATCAGAGATTGGATATAAAAAAACTTCATGACGTTCTCCCTGATTGGATCTATAAACACATATACACTATCAAAATAGGCACTCTTGACAAAAATGACTACATTATATGGAAACCAGCTGCTGATGGAATTATTTCCAACAAAGACGCCTGGAACAACATCAGAGTGCACAGGCAAATTGACCAGATGATCAATAGAGCTTGGCATAAAAGAATTCCTTTTAAAATATCTTTCATTTCTTGGAGACTTATTAAAAATAAATTGCCATTTGCTAAAAATTCAGTTTGCAGGTTTGCTGATGATATTTCAACCGATTGCTTTTGTTATGCAGTTGCAGTAATAGAAACTATCCAACATTTCTTTTTTGAGAGTGAGGTTACACAAACTCTTTGAAAATAATTTGACCAGCCATTGGGCATCAGCTATCAAAGAAAATCTGCAAGGATTTTTCTACAAGATTGGTGGAGTACTCCAACCAATATTCACAAGCTGATCATTCAAATACTATCGATCATTATTTGCTGGGAGATGTGGAAGGTCAGATGTGCTTGTAGATACGGCAACCAGTCCAGATTCTACCTAAGAAGAATGGAGTATCAAATTCTGTGGAACCTCAAATTAGCTATGGCTAAAGCCTTTCCTAATATTAAGATGAACTACCAGTGGAATTAACTTTGCGAAGTGATCGAGAAACTAAGGCCAAAAGTCACAAGTAGTTTAGTTACTTGGAGTAGGCCTCAAGCGGGAATGATAAAGATCATTACAGATGGAAGATTTATGAAGCAGAACGGAAAGGCAGGCATTGGTGGAGTTGTCGGGGATGGGGGTGGAAATAGGATTTTTGTGTATGCTGTTCTAGTAAAATGCCAAAATCACAATGTAGTTGAAGCTATGGCAGCAAAGTATGCTGCACAATGGATTAAGAACGCTAATCTCAAACATTGTACCATTGAACTTGACTCTAGCATTGTCGATGATATGTTGAGGAACAAAACGTCCAACAATCTGATTCTTAAACCTATTATGAAAAGACCGATGCGATAATAGAGAATAATGACGTGATTTTCACTCATTGTTATAGAGAAGCTAACATGGTTGCTGACTGCTTAGCAAAATTAGCCACTGCATTAGATACTCCTCGCATTGCACAGAATTTGAATCAATTACCTAATGAGGTCCTTGGACCTTAATTACTGGACAAAGACAGGTGGCTAGTGTAAGGCTACGGTGTGACAAAGCCAATTCTTTTGTAAGCTAGTTGTATAGGTTATAGTAGCCTGGAAAATGTGTAATTATAACTCTGCTAGACATTCTCTTTTTGCTTGGATCAAAAAAAAGTATGTAGATTCAAAATTGTATTAATAAAACTTTTGACTTATTAAATATAAAAATTGTTTCTTTTTTATTTTATGATTTTTGTTCTTGAAAAAAAAGTGGTTATTAAGTTATTTCCATTAAATAATTACAGCTAAAGATCATTTTTGGTGTAGTAATAGTCTATCAATTCTCAACCAACATATGTGATTCATTTCTAATGATACAAACACATTGTCTTCATATCTAGTAATATCAGAGGGTGCATCGAATCATTGAATTTATATGATTTACCTGGTGATATTTCTTACCTATCAAATATATGTGCATGTGATTGCATGCTACAGAGATGAGAGAGAGATCATTTACTTTGACTTGCATAATGCTGCTAGTGAGATATCTTTTTTCCATATTCATGTTTTTGCAACTGTGTGTGGCTTGGATCAGTACTACCATCTATAGTTGTTACCACTATAACAAAGTAAACACCGATATCAATAAAATATAGATGGATGTGGAGCAACGGTTACGCGAGTGGTTCCTTATATGCACAGACTATATTAATGGCTCCTAAATATAGAATCCTTCGAGAATATGGATGGATATTTCTCTGCAGGCTAGGGAAAATATGCACATTTAGAGAACATACATAATTATTTTGTTAAAGCTGATCGACATTTTAATAAATTTCTTTAATTATCTTGCTAAGATTTACAGAGAATTTTAAGGCCTTCACACTTCTAATTTTAAAAAGTTGGAAGGTTTATAAAAGATGTATAATATGTGTATAATTATTATAATTAGTGTATAATCTATGTATACCATGAAAAGAAAAAATAAACAGTAAATCCAACCAGCTATTTGTGTAAAAATCCCTATTAAACTGTTACTTTCTTGAGATCCAAGTGATTTTTGCATATGAGTCTACACTCTACATTGTTCATAAAATATATAGAGGAAAAACTAAAATTGTTACGCATTTATCAATACGATAGATATTCAAAATAGTGTGCCCTTTTTCAAATTCACATGAAACATTTTTATGGTTATCCACTCTGCTAGATATTTTGATTTTTGAATTTGAATGATGACTTAATATTTCCGTTCAACCCTTTTACATAAACTCAAGCATCTGGTAAAGCGAAACATGAATTGACGAAATTAAACCAATATCAAACAAATAAAACCAACGCAATTAGCAGCGTTATTTTTTATGGTCACCAAAGTCTAGTAAAATTGTGTATATCATTGAATAAAAAAAATTAAAAAGATGATAACAATAGGGTTTGGCTAGGATCTATAAATCTTCAGTCTATTATTAACTTCGTCGTGTATCTCATCAATCAATACTCTGTTATCTACAAATAACATATACCATGGTACATCATACATGTACGGTTAACCATTATACAAAATATATAGCATTAAAATATTTAGGAGTTTGTACATAAACAAAACTTTCATATATTCATGTAGAAATATTTATGATAATCAATATTGAATATTATTAAAACAATGAAATAATAATTTTAGAAAAAAAGATTTTACTAACCTCGTAACACTAAGGAGAGTCGCAAAATATTGTTAAGTCTTTATTAGAAGGAACTCCCACATTACATCAAATTCAGAATTTAAAGAGTTAAAATAGCAAATTCATGTTGAGCCTAAGATTAGTGCTTTAACCTTACACTCCTATTCCCATAAATAAAGAATAGTTATCTGTTAAAAAGGATTTGTAAAGTATGTAATATATGAAACCATCTACCAAATTATATATCATGAGTGAACAAACCAATCTTTCATGTAAATATAGATACTGAGTTGCACATTGGATCCATATGGAATCGATGATTACTAAAATTATTCTTAAAGATCTACGTAGCAGCAGAATCAATTTAGAGTTCTTAGCAATTTTTCTCGTAAAGTATATATGCATGAGTTTTATTAAAATGATTTTCATTTTAATATAAACTCTCCAATAAATTGAACTCTAAAAACAAAACAGAAAAAATAATTAACTATGAAGTGATAACTTTCAGTTGATAGTGCATTTTCTTATTCTATTAGAATTAAATTTCCAGCACCACAAAAAGTTTTGTAATTACCAAAAAAAATTACCTAACATGGACGTCCTATCACAAGGATAAAAATAAGAAAGCACATGCCAAGATCTTTCAAGTTCTGATGGCTCTTTGCCTAAATGGATGTTTGGAAACAATTAATTTTAACCAAACCTAATGTTTTACGCTATTTTTAGTGTTATAATATATATATATATATAT
>NC_061116.1:37191792-37286462 GCF_002878395.1 Capsicum annuum
TATGTATATATATATGTATGTATGTATGTATTTTATTTTTAGATCTAAATTAGATATTTTAATTTTATCTTATTTTTACAAAGTTTATTTTTAAAGTTCTGAAAACTATAAAAATAAAATAAAGTCACATTTTTAAATAATTTTATTTATTTATTTATTTATTTTTAGAAAAAAAGAAAATTTTCTAAATTATATTTGTTTTCTTGTTTTAACTTTTAATAAAGAGTCTAGTGATATTAATATTTCTTAATCATATTTCTAAGACTAGCTATTAACTTATTTTGTATTTTGTTATTTCTAAATAGATTTTATCATTTTTATTTTATTTAAAATATTAATTAAAAAAAAAAAAAAAAACTATCCTAATCTATCCACTACCCTAAAATCACCCTTTCCCCACTAACCTAAAACCACTCACATATTTTCCTTAATTTTCCCACATCCAAACACGACACACACATGCACTATACATATAATACACATAGGGAGATCAAAGGGGCCAGAAAAAAAAAAACTGAAAAAAAGAGAAAGAAGGAAAAAGAGTAAGTGAGAAGTTGAGAGAAATTCGGAGAAAACAAAAACAAGAGAAAGACACAGATTGAGAGAACAACATTTTGAAAATCAAAAAGCAAAGAAAAAAATAGAAAAAAGGCAGGAAAGAAAAGGTAAGAAGGAAATCGAGAAAAATAGACATTAAAGAGGTCGAATTCGTGTGGTTTTCGTTCGAGTTTTTCGATGATTGCGTTCTAGCTTTTATACTCGATTTGGTTTGTCATACAGGTTCTTGTTCAGTTTCATAATGTGCGATTATTGATTTAATTATATGAGATTTTTTATCATGAATTATATTATATATTTTGTTATCCAAATATTTCTATTGCGTACAATGGTGAATCAAAAATTGAATTAGGGTTACAAAATATATATTTAAAAGAATGCACAAAGATTCTGGGCATGTGGGTATTGAAACGTATTTTAAAATATGAATAGTATTCGAGGCACAAAAAAATACAAGTGAGGTTATTTGTTTGTGTGTAGGTGGCAACAATAGTTGCTTTTGACATGTTATATTCGTTTTTTTTTTTTTGGTGTTACATATTTTTCATCAATTCATTAGTCAAGTGGGCAAGTGATGTTTAAAATTGTTCAAGTGACAATCTATTTTATTTTTTGTCCATTCTTATACATAATTTTCATCTAAAAATAGGGACTCTAAATCAATTTTTTTTTAGTTCTTTTTCGCACCAGTTCAAGATTAGTTCTATTAGGACTTAATAGTGTTCCTATTAGATGTTCATCACTATTAAATCATTTGTTTAGTTTGAAAAATTTATTTAAGATAAATGACAAGACACTATATAAAAGTCACGGTCTCTAATTTATAATTTACTGACACGTGAAAGTTTAGATATAAATAAGATTATAATATTATATATTATTTGAAATTGGAGAGTTGCGAGTTGTAATAGTGGATTTAGTTCAAACAAAATTCTTTTTATCACTGCAATGCTATAATAACTTCATAGGAATTAATTGAAGTCAAAGTAGTACGTTGCTTATAGTTTATAAGTTATATAAACTACAAACATGCATGTCGTTTAATATACTTTCAAGTTTATTCTTCACGGTCTGACTCGAAACAATGTGCAACATGAGACAATCACTAGTTTCTTAAGTCATAAAATATTTTACGGCCTCAATTGGTTTAAAGCCCGAACTAGTTGTGTGAGGATGAGTGGGATTGATTGAGAATTTATTGAAGACCTATTGATATTGAGGAAAAGAGAGGGGACAAATCAATTGTAAGGGAATGAATTCATAAAAGAATGAGTTAGGTTCTTAACCTCAAAAAATTAAGATTTACAATACAAATGAAAGTTAACGATGAAGTTGGAAAGTCCTGCTGCTGACCATTCGTTATTATAAAATTTAATATACTATTTGAAGTCGATTGAATCAAGTTGGGTAGATTCTAAACATCTTAGAAGCTTATTTAGACTTGAAAAAATGGGCACGATTCATAAATGCCTCAAAGGCGTAATAAATATATCCAAACTTGTGGTATGACCGAAACGTACTGCTATCGGTAAGCCACACATTAATATAATAAGATAATTTAAATTAAATAAATAAAAGCTGGATGAAAGTTACTTTTAGGCTAACAAATATTGTATATTCAAGAGATTAACTTAAGTCGGACGTAAGTTATTATAGCGACCGTGTTAGAACCACGGGACTCGAGGGGTGCCTCACACCTTCCTCTAGGCTAACAGAATTTCTTATCCAAATTTCTATTCACAGACCAAAAAGAAAGAGTTATTTCCTTTTGATTGGGGATTCAATAATGTGACTTGGAACACTCAAACTCAATTTAAGTGGCGACTCTGTAAAATAAATAATCCCTTTTCAAAACGTCGATTGAATTGAAAAAATTCATTTTCTCTAAAACTAACTCCCTAGCGGGATTGGGGCAATAAAAATAGGGGTGTGACAGGTGGCGACTCTGCTGGGGATAAACAGCAATATTATTTGAATTGCAATATAAACTATCTTCTCTCATTCTCTCATCTGAGTCATCTGAGATACTTTATGTTCGGAGATACGGTATATGCTCCCAAGCCTTGAGATACCAAAGATGCGGCAATGCTCTTAGGAATGATTCTATAGTCA
Source organism: Capsicum annuum (assembly GCF_002878395.1). Lineage (NCBI taxonomy): Eukaryota > Viridiplantae > Streptophyta > Magnoliopsida > Solanales > Solanaceae > Capsicum > Capsicum annuum. The sequence goes on from NC_061116.1 coordinate 37,194,463, forward strand.
CACAAGTTTTAATATTGGAATGACCAATGGTGAGGCCGGAAAGCACTGCTGCCGATAAGCTGTCCCTGCCCTACTCGAATTGTCCGCTCATTTTACAGTCAGTCTAGACACTTATTCCATCAGGATGATAAATCTAGTAGATCAAGCCTCAGATCCATAAGAATCCGCTTTATTTGCATCGAATACATTTTGATTTAGTGGAGGCTCGATAAAGGTCTCAGTATATCTAAAACATATCCTCTTTTAAGACTATTTATTTTTCTGTGCTACTAGTTGTATTAACTAGTTAGGCTCTATGTTGGTCGACTTTAAAGTGAAATCATGGACGTAAGAGGGGGTGAAAATTGTAATACCTATTCTTTATCAAAATACAAATGGAGTGTAATGTTTTCTTTCACAAATAAAAGATAAGAATTTCTAAATTATCAAGTTTGCCCTAATCTAGACGAACTACGCACACCTAATTCTCATGTCAGTGAGATATGTAGGCAACTCTCCACAAGTTCGGTGATCCTTAAAAACAAAAGTTACATTTTCTTAAAGAAAAAAAAAAGAAAGAGTTTTGATCCTTATAAAAAAAAATCAATCACCTCGTTTTCAAAAATTAAAAAAAAAACACTACTAATAAATTCAAAAAAAAAAATTATCTTCTTTTCACTAGTCAAATCAAAATTGATTTTCTTAATGTCTCCAGTTGGACGAACTACGCACACCTGATTCTCATATCAGTGAGATACGTAGGCAGCCCTCCACGAGTTCGGCGATCCTTAAAAACGAAGGTTGTATTTTCTTAAAAAAAAAAAAAGAACTTTGACCCTTATAAAAAAAAACAATCAATTCATTTTCAAAAATTAAAAAAAATCACTATTAATAAATTCAAAAAAAATCATTTTCTTTTCATTAGTCAAATAAAAATTGATTTTCTCCATGTCTCCAGTTGGACGAACTACGCACACCTGATTCTCATTTCAGTGAGATACGTAGGCAGCCCTCCACAAGTTCGGTGATCCTTAAAAAAGAAGTTTGTACTTTCTTAAAAAAAAAAAAGAGTTTTGATCCTTGTAAAAAAAAAATAATCAATTCTCTTTCAAAAATTTACAAAAAAAAAAAAAAATCATTAATAATAAATTAAAAAAAATTATTTTCTTTTCATTATTCAAATAAAGTGGGTTTCTTCATGTCTCTAGTTTCATGAACTACAGACATCTGATTCTCATCTCAATGTAATATGTAGGCAACCCTTTTCGGGTTCGGTGATCCTCATTCAAAAAATATTTATTGAAAAAAGGTTGTTGATTTTGTTCAAATAAATCCTTATACAATTTTTTTAAAAAAAGTAAATACATATATTATTTTTTTTCTTTCCAAAGTAAAAAAAAAAAAAACATATATATAAATTGTTCGTATTAAAAAAGAAAAATTTTAAAAAGAAAAAGTTTTTCTTCCTTATTCAAAATTCAAAAAAAAAAAAAAGAATAATTTGTTACTTCATATTTTAAGCTTCCTGAACTACGTCTGACCTGCTTCTTGTTTCAACAAGATACGTAGGCATTTCTTCTTTTGGGTTCGGTCTCATCTAAAAAAAAATCTTGACTTAACAAATGGTATCAACATACTTAAAAATATGAATTAAAAAAATGTTAAATTATAAAACATGATAGAGTGGACTAACTTGGTTGTGAACTATAGATTCTTTTAGTACCTCTAATTATACTAAAATTTACCTTATTGTTTCATGTGTATTGTGTAGTAAGCTTTAGATTGAAAATTCAATGGCATCGCTCTGTTGATCTAGAACTTGGCTTGAATGTCTATTGAGGCGAAATTCTGAGATACACTTGATTTGGGAAAGGATTGTAGGCCTTCTTTGATCCGATTGTGCATTCCACAACCCACCAAATGACATTAATCCTTATCATTTTCCCCTTTGAGCTTGAAAGCTTAGCCTTGGATAACCACATCTGTGCCTATACCTTTCGAGTGTTTATATGCACTATCCATTTTTTGGCCTACCATCTTGAGCGCACTAAATACGTACAAGTTACAAATGAAGATTCAAGATCAAAGGCGACAAAGGCAAGAACATATAGTCCCAGGAGAACAAAAATAAAAGACGATTTCAAAGAAGAAGGAGCAAAAATCCTAAAAAAAAAATAGAAAACTCCAACAAAGATGGAGATCAATCTTCATAAAAAAAAGAATAAGAAAACTAATTTATCGAAAAAAAAAGGGGAAAAGCTCCAACACAAGATTCAAACAAAGTCGAAGCAAATACAAAACAACGGGTAAAGAAGCACAACAAAGAAGATCGAGCGTCAAACCCCAACAAATGTCAAAAGTATGAAAACATTGCAGTGCTCATTGAGGAATTAGTCACTTACATCACAAATATCATCCTACCTGTCCCCAAGCCTACATTACAAGCCGATAACAAGTCCTACAAGATCTTACTCTAAGCGTTCTCATATTAGTAGATACTTACATGATGGTCAAGCTTATGGTATCTCATTGCATGGATCGAATATCTTTCTGAGTGTGAGTGCTTCTTGAACGTCCTAAAATTTAAACTCTTTTATGGTGAGTGAATTAGGACTTTAGTTGCGGTAAGGGCACTAGAAACATGAGGATAAGAGCAACTTAAATGCTTAATTTAGAGCATGACATATATATCTTGTATAAAACTTAAGTATACCTGAGGTACCATTTGAAACTATAGTAATTACTTTTGAGTTGACTTCGGTTCTTATTTGCAAGTAATTTGAGGTGACTCCTATGCATAATATTAATTGTTGGTATCAATCGAAGTCAAGAAATGAATTTTTTTCATTCTTCTGATCTTTATAAAGCACATACTTTCAAAATAGAACGAAATAAAAAAAATTATATTTTTATGAACTACGTTAGACCCGATTCTTGCTACGCAAGATACTTAGGCAATCCTACAATAGGGTTCGATCTCGCAGAATTAATTTTTTTATATCCCTGAAAGGTTTAGTATTGGAGCTTCTTTTTTTAAAATGAAAAAAAAAATCAAAAAAATCAAAACCACTTACATTCGAAAATGGGGCACTTTTTTTTTTCTTTCTAAAAAAAATAATAATAAAATTAAAAAAATATGGTAATAACAATTACATTATGTCTTCGTAGGGTACGACATTCCCTAGTTGCTATTTTAGGAAATAAAATTCCCTATTTTCTTCTTCAAGACTTCATAGGGTACATTCCCTAGTTGACATCTTAGGAAACAAAATTTTCTATTTTTCTAGTTTAAGTCTTCATAGGGTACGACATTCCGTAGTTGACATCTCAGGAAACAAAATTTTCTATTTTCTTCTTTATGTCTTCATAGGGTACGACATTCCCTAGTTGACATCTTAGAAAACAAAATTTCTCATTTCCTTCTTTATGTCTTCATAGGTTACGACATTCCCTAGTTGACATCTTAGGAAAGAAAATTTTCTATTTTTCTACTTTAAGTCTTCATAGGGTACGACATTTCCTAATTGACATCTTAGGAAATAAAATTTCCTATTTTTCTACTTTAAGTCTTCATAGGGTACGACATTCCCTAATTGACATCTTAGGAAACAAAATTTCTTATTTTCTTCTTTATGTCTTCATAGGGTACGACATTCCCTAGTTGAAATCTTATGAAACAAAATTTTCGATTCTCTTCTTTATGTCTTCGTAGGGTACGACATTCCCTAATTGACATTTTAGGTAACACAATTTTCTAATTTTCTTCTTCATCTTTATAGGGTACGACATTCCCTAGTTGATATCTTAGGAAACAAAATTTTCTATTTTTCTACTTTAAGTCTTCATAGGGTACGACATTCACTATCAGAAAAATGTGAATTACCTTTGAATTTTACTTGGGGATTTTGTCCGCAAAAATTTCTTAGGGATTTTCATGCGAAAATATGAAATTCCTAAATTTTAGTGTATTTTACCTGCAAAATATTTTTTTCTCAAGAAAATCCATAGATACTTTTGGCGCCATTTTGTGAAATATTTTACCTTGAAAATTATGTAGGAGAAAATCACAATTTTTTTTCATGGATAAATTTGCAGATAAATGACTAAAATAAATTTCTTTATTAATTTGCAGAGAAATCTCCAAGAAAGATACTTGCAAATTTAGTTAGGGATATTTATCTAGGAATTTACCCGGAGGTTTTCTTACCTGAGAAATTATGTGGGAATTTTGATTTGGTAATTTTACTTGGAAATTACTTCTTGGGGATTGACCAACGGATTTATTACTTGGGGAATTAGTTAAAAAAATTATTGTGGATTTTGTTGAATCTTTTTTTAGGAATTTACATGGAAATTTTATTAATTGATGATCGTTTAATTGTAAACTAAAAATATTACTTGAGAATTTATCTAAAAATTTATTACTTGAAATTTTGGGTTCGTAAATATGACTAACTATTAGTTTTAGGAAATTTATTTGTAGACTTTCTTACTATTAGTATAGTTTTAATTTTAAGAAATATCAACAGTTCACTTAATAACTAGGTTTCAAAAATAAAATATTCAATTGATGAAATCAAATCTCGTTTATCCATATAAACAATAAGAAACAAGGGATAAGTGAAACATAACTATACGCGCATATACGCACATACATACATCGTATATTATTCAATGTATGTAATATAAAATAATCATCATATAAAATAGTGTCAAACTTCATGAATGACTTATTTTATTTGTAACGTTAATTAATGCTTAAGTAAAATTTATGATAAGATATAAAATTATTTAAACTATAGGTTAAATTGATACCTAAGTTAGGAAATAAAGTATTACGTATAAGTGTAACATTAAAAAGGTATGATACAGATAGATGATTAAAAAATTGCACATAAAATAGTTATTGTATCATATAACGGGGTAGAATCTCTATTATTAAAAAAGTAAGGAATAATTTAATTTTTAAAGAACAATTGATAAATACAAATGATCTTTACCATTTTATTTACTGATAGCAATGACATGAATATTCATTAATTTACTCAGTCTTAATTATAGTTGAAATTTAGTCCCCTTATTTGGTAGGCGTTCGATCATAAATATTATTAACAATATTTTAAAATATGTTTTTACTTTATTTTGAAATACTTGTATGATCATGAAAACTCTACGCATTTTGAAATATCTTTTCACAATTTTTGATTTTTTGAAAAATACCTCTAGATGTGTTTTCACTTCTTTTAGTCTTAATTTTTTCTATTACTTTATAAAAAAGTGCATCCAAAGTTCAAAATATTTTTATACTATGACCAAACACAACTTCAACTCTATTTTTAACTTTAAAAATATCAAATAAAGTGAATACATTTTTAATTTTCATGGTCGAATGAATAATATTTTTTTGAAAGAAAACTTACACCCATTTGCTTGTACCACATCGGACAGGGAAAGCAACATTTTAAGCTTTATAATGAGTAAACTGTGCGCTCAGGCAAGTGGCACGTGAGTTTGAGAGTTGGTCAAAAAAGATAGTGGGTAGATTTTATGTCCGTCTTGATTGTTGTAGGTTGTGTAGATGTAGTAAAATAAATTCCTGAAAGTAGATATTCATATAGTTGAATAAGATAAAAAATAATCCAACCCCTCTTCTTAGGAATTCACGAGCGAAATTTTCCTTGAATATACCTCTTTCACAATTTTTTTATTAATTTTTTTGCGAATTTTAGGCATTTTTGACAAGAAAATTCGAAGGTAACTTTTATGCGATTGCAAAATCCCCATGTAATTTATTTGGAAATTTTAAAAATGAATGATCCGTCGAGGTTAGAATTGCTCTCTGATAATGGATCAGATTATACCAATATCAATCCCTTTTCTTCAATTTATTCCTATTCCAAGGCAAAAATTCAACAATCTCTTAACCAACCTCAAGGAACTATTCATACGTTGTTGATTAGAAATAAGGAATGTCAGTCGTTGATAATTTTGTCAGTAGTCAATTGTTCTCGAATGGGGCCATTCAAGGATGTGAAATATCACAGTGTGATAAAAGAATCAATTAAAGAAGATCCGCTAATTCCAATTAGGAAATTCACTAGCGAAATTTTCCTTGAATATACCACTTTCACAAATTCTTTAATTAATTTTTTTTCGAATTTTAGACATTTTTGACAAGAAAATTCGAAGATAACTTTTATGCGATTGCAAAATCCCCATGTAACTTATTTGGAAATTTTAAAATTTCCAGGTAATAATTATCAACCAAAGTTTTTCCATCAAACTTTTTTAGTAGGAAAATTCGCAGAAAACTAGGTTATCTACGAATTTTCATATATAATTTGCAGAAAAAATTTCATGTAATTGACATTTTTCTATTAGTGATTCCCTAGTTGACATCTTAGGAAACAAAATTTCCTATTTCCTTTTTTATGTCTTCATAGGATACGACTTTCCCTAGTTGACATCTTAGGAAACAAATTTTTTATTTTCTTCTTTATGTTTTCATAGGGTAAAACATTCCCTAGTTGACATCTTAGGAAACAAAATTTCCTATTTTCTTCTTTATATCTTCATAGGGTACGACATTCCCTAGTTGTCATTGTGGAAAACAAACTTTTTTATTTTTCTCCATTAAGTCTTCATAGGGCACGACATCCCCTAGTAGATATTTTAAAAATTAAAATCTCCCATTTTTCTTCATTAAGCCTTCATAGGGTATGACAATCCCTAGTCGCATTTTAAGAAGTAAATATCCCAATTCCTTTTGATGCACTCATAGGTATAACATCTCTTGGTTGCATTATTTTGAACAAGAATCTTATTTTATTGTGTACCTAGCTTAGATTTCTATCATTTTTATTTATTTATTTATTTATTTATTTTTAAATTATTGTATAGTTTTTCTAATAACTCACCAAATTTTCTTAGTGCAAACTGGGGCAGAAAATTTTTGTTCTTCTTTGTTTGTTTTTCTTTGATGGCTTGCAGGTTTTTCTGCAAAGAACAAATTTGATGTCCAAGAATGGAATCACATCTCTGATTAGAGTAGAGAAGAATGTTCAATCTTGAAGATAGTTAGAGCCAGCTTTGCATATGTAGCGGCCCAGTTTCTCAAGAGTCATCTTCTTAGCTTTTGGTCAAGAGAACAAGCATCTAATAATATTTTATGAACTGTCCTTTGGAGGAGCGCCAACGACTCAATTCAAGTTTTAAGTTCACGTCTCAAATCCTAACTTCAAGATTAAATTTTGAGATTAAGGTACCCACCAGAAAAAGGTGAAATGATAACCAAAGATCCAAAAAGAATATCTGAAACAAGAGAATCAAGACAAGTAGAATAGATGGGTTCTTGTATTTTTCTTTCTAGTTTCATTTTTTTTCTTTCTCTGATATAATAAATGGAGCCACGAATCGGAACCTCGACGGAACCTCACTCGACTTTCTAACTCATTCTTTCATTTCTACACCCATTTGAACTACACGTGACCTGATTCTCTTATTATCCGAGATATGTAGGCTGCTCAAAGTAAGGGCTTGATCACACCTCTTTTTCATATTTATTTTTCTATTTTTGAATAAATTATTTGATAAAAAATTAGTCGTGTTCACTTCTTTGCTTGAAAACCCTCCATGTTTCCAAGCAAAGAGGAGCATTCTGTAAACACCTAATTTTTTTTTATCAAACCTAATGTTTTATGCTATTTTTAGTGTAAGTGTGTGTGTGTGTGTATGTATGTATGTATGTATATATTTTATTTTTAGATCTAAATTAGATATTTCAATTTTATCTTATTTATACAAAGTTTGTTTTAAAAGTTTTGAAAACTATATAAAAAATAGAGTCACATTTTTAAATAATTTTTTATTTTATTGGTTATTTATTTATTTGCTTTTAGGGAAAAAGAAAATTTTCTAAATTATATTTGTTTTCTTCTTTTAACTTTTAATAAAGAATCTAGTAATATTAATATTTCTTAATCATATTTCTAAGACCAGTTATTAACTTGTTTTGTATTTTGTTAGTTCTAAATAGATTTTATCATTTTTATTTTATTTAAAATATTAATTTAAAAAAAAAGGAGAAAAACCTATCCTAATCTACCCACTACCCTAAAACCATCCTTTCCCCAATAACCTAAAACCACTCACATATTTTTCTCAACTTTCCCACGTCCAAACACAACACACGCACACACATGCACTATACATATAATACACACACAGGGGAGATCAAAGGGACCAAAAAAAAAAAAAAGAAAACTAAAAAAAAGAGGAAGAAGGAAAAAGAGTAAGTGAGAAATTTGAGAGAAATTCGGAGAAAACAAAAACAAGACAAAGACGCAGATTAAGAGAACAACATTTTGAAAACCAAAAAGCAAAGAAAAAAATTCGAAAAAAGGCAGGAAAGAAAAGATAAGAAGGAAAACGAGAAAAATAGACAGTAAAAAGGTCGAATTCGTGAGGTTTTCGTTCGAGTTTTTCGATGATTGCGTTCTAGCTTCTATACTCGATTTGGTTTGTCATACAGATTCTTGTTCAGTTTCATATTATTAGTTTGTAAGTTTTTAATATGAATCAAAGCATGAATAAAATTATCTAAATATTTTCATGCATTATTTAGTATGTGCGATTATTGATTAATTATATGAGGTTTTTTATCATGAATTATATTATATATTTTGTTATCCAAATATTTCTATTGCATACAATGGTGAATCAAAAATTGAATTAGGGTTGAAACTCTATAAAATATATATTTAAAGAATGCAGAAAGATTCTGGGCATGTAGGTATTGAAACATATTTTGAAATATGAATAGTATTCGAGGCACAAAAAATATAAGTGAAGTTATTTGTTTGTGTGTAGGTGACAACAATAGTTGCTTTTTGACATGTTATATTATTTTTTTTTTTTGGGTTACATATTTTTCATCAATTCATTAGTCAAGTGGGCAAGTGATGTTTAAAGTGACAATCTATTTTATTTCTTGTCCATTCTTATACATAATTTTCATCTAAAAATAGGGACTCTAAATCAATTTTTTTTTCATCCTTTTTCGCACCAATTCAAGATTAGTTCTATTAGGACTTAATATAGTGTTCCTATTAGATGTTCATCACTGTTAAATCATTTGTTTAGTTTAAAAAATTAATTTAAGATAAATGATAAGACACTATATAAAAGTCATGATCTCTAATTTATAGTTTACTGACACGTGAAAGTTTAGATATAAATAAGATTATAATATTGTATATTATTTGGAATTGGAGAATTGAGAGTTATAATGGTGGGTTTAGTTCAAATAAAATTCTTTTTATCACTCCAATGCTATAATAACTTCATAGGAATTAATTGAAGTCAAAGTAGTACGTTGATTATAGTTTATAAGTTATATATATCCGGAAAACATGCATGTCGTTTAATATACTTCTTTTTTTAAGTTTATTCTTCATAGTCTGATTCGAAACAATGTGCAACATGAGACAATGACACTATTTTTTTAAGTCATAAAATATTTTACGGCCTCAATTGGTTTAAAGCCCAAACTAGTTGTGTGAGGATGAGTGGGATTGATTGAGAATTTATTGAAGACCTATTGATATTGAGGAAAAGAGAGGAGACAAATCAATTGTAAGAGAATGAATTCATAAAAGAATGAGTTAAGACTCTTAACCTCAAAAAATTAAGGTTTAACATACAAGTGAAAGTTAACGATTAAGTTGGAAAGTCATGCTACTGACCATTCGTTATAATAAAATTTAATATATCATTTGAAGCCGATTGAATCGGGTTGGGTAGATTCTAAACATCTTATAAGCTTATTTTGACTTGAAAAAATGGGCACGATTCATAAATGCCTCAAAGGCGTAAGAAATATATCCAAACTTGTGGTATGAACGAAAAGTACTGCTAGCGGTAAGCCACACATTAATATAATAAGATAATTTAAATTAAAATAAACAAAAGCGGAATAAAAGTTACTTTTAGGCTAACAAATACTGTATATTCAAGAGATTAATTTAAGCTAGAGATAAGTCATTAAAACGACCGCGATAGAATCACGGGACTCGAGGGGTGCCTCACACCTTCCTCTCGGTAAACAGAATTCCTTATCCAGATTTCTAATTCGTACACCAAAAAGAAAGAGTCATTTCCTTTTGATTGGGGATTAATAAAGTGACTTGGAACACCCAAACTCAATTTTGAGTGACGACTTTGTAAAATAAATAATCTCTTTTCAAAACGTCGCTTTAATTGAAAAAACACATTTTCTCTAAAACCAACTTCCTAGCAGGGTTGGGGCGACAAAAATAGAGGTGTAACAATATTTTCTCTTCCGTCTTGAATAAAATTTTTCTAAATCTCATTTATTACTCATGTGTAATAAAAAAAATCTTGTAGAAATCAAAATTTGATATCAGTACTTGTCATATATTAAACTTCGTTGCACCTCAAGAGGTGTGATATAAACATTCTATCGTAACACAATCTTTAGTGACTGCTTCTACTAATTTGATGCTGAGAAGTAAATAAAAATAAAAACATAAAAGGGTCAGAAATACCTTTCTAGTGTTGAAATTGGGTCAAAAATACCCTTCATTAACCTATTGGGCCAAAAATACCCTTCAAGTATTGAAAATGGTTCAAAAATACCTCTCCATCCACCTTTATGGCTCAAAAATACCCTTGCAACTAACAATTTTTAAAAATCATAATTAAAAATTCAAAAAAGGGTCAAATACCCTTTAAGTATTGAAATTGATTCAAAAATACCATCTATCCACCTTTATGACTCAAAAATACACTTGCAACGAACGATTTTCTTAAATCATAAATATTTTATTTTTAAATACGTGGCACCTTTCACTTGGTTGAAGCTAAATTAATTAAAATGTTATATCCAATCCAACTCCAACTCAAGCTACCCGATTCAAACCGTATAAAGGTTGCCCCAACGTCAATAATGCTAGGCTTGAATATAGCGGCAAAATGAGAAAATATAAACTTTGTCATTTTTTAATCCGTGCTTGTGGAGAATATCTATAGTAAATAAAATACCAGTACTTTCAGTAATTTTACTCTTTCATGCAAAAGTCAAATCTTGTAACTATTATCATTCCTCTGTTTCTTTGATTATTGAAGTATAATGATCAAGCTAATTAATATTTGATGTGAATTTGGATATAAATTTTTTAATTTTTTATAATAAAATTTATATATTAAAAATTATGTTCATAAAATAATTGCACTATTAACAGATTTAATATAATTAATAATTTAAAATATTTTATGTAAATACTAACTAAAATAAATAAATTAAAACGGAGGAAACAATATCATTATTTGACATTATTGTTCTATAATATGGTCAGAATCTAACCTTAAAATGTATGTTACTTTTTCTGGGGCAGAGAATATAACTATGGAGTATATTCTCTTCCCTTTATAAAGAATCATCGCAATCTACTAGTATAATATTTCAAGTGAGAGTTAAAATAAAAGGAAACTGTATAACGAAGAATATAATATATACCAATTCCACACGAGTTAAATGATAATTAATTATTTAAGGCCATTTGTAGAAAAAAAATAGGTAAGATATTTTGATGTAAAACTTTGATTAATCATGAACCTTGGAGTGTTCTCTTATGCCGATGCTAGAACTACCAGAAAAAACATCACCTCACCATTACAAGCTTTTAAGGGTGGGTTCGGTGTGAACAAAAATGTTCGTTTGACTAAAAATTTTGAAAAATATTTTTTCTAAAAAGATATTTATTCTAAATTTCAAACTAAGAAAAATAACTTCTCTAATCAAAGTAGGGAAAATAAATTACAAAGCTTATACCACTCAAAATCACCCACCCCACCCCAAAGCTTGAGTTGAGGCCGGATTGAATATAATATTTAAATTAATTTAGTTTCAACCAAGTGAAAACTGCCACGTATATTAAAAAAAATTATTTATGATTTAAGAAAATCGTTAGTTGCAAGTGTATTTTTGAATCATAAAGGTGGATGGATGGTATTTTTGAACCAATTTCAATACTTAAAGGGTATTTCTGACCCTTTTTCAAATTTTTAATTATGATTTTTAAAAACGTTAGTTGCAAGGGTATTTTTGAGCCATAAAGGTGGATGGAGGGGTATTTTGAACCATTTTCAATGCTCGAAAGGTATTTCTGACCCAATAGGTTAACGAAGGGTATTTTTGACCCAATTTCAATACTTAAAGGGTATTTCTGACTCTTTTCCGAAATAAAAAAGATGATTTAAAGTGTTCTTGTAAAAGATGTTGGAATTCCAACATAAATCGTAATTGAATGCTCCCGCAAAGGAAAAAAAAAAACAGAATTAGAATTTTATGAACATAGATTAACATGAACATGGAAGAACAACTGTTGCATAACATTATTCACATAGATTTTTTATTAGAGGTAACATTTGGAGATTAATTGAATTGAAAAATAAAATCAAAACATAAGTATAAAATTACATAAAAAGCAATTCAAGCTAAACTAAGAAAAAAGAGCTCAAAAAATAGCACCCTATTATACGAAAGACATATAAGTCAGCTACGTCTAATTATAGAAAGATTCACCTCTAAAAGACTGGAAAAAAAAGAAAATGTATGGTATAGTCAAAGAAAAAAAAAGGACTGTTACATGAAAAGAACAAGTTTAGTCAATGACATAAACTACTACTACATCGAAAGAAGACCAAAAATTTAGGATATATTGTTAAAGTTTATATATAATAATTAAAGGAAAATAGTAAAAAGATGATTTTGTCGATTGCTTAGTCTTTTAATATATTAGAGATTAGAGATAGAGACTAGAGATTCTAATGCTAACATTTATTTTAGCCTAGTTGAATTTCGTTGGAGAAATTATTTTCTTGTTATGATTACTTTCCTTATATAAAAATTCTTGTCTTTCTCTTGCAATATTTAATTGGTGAAAAAATTAATTTCGAATTCCTTTTTACATGCTTGGTCTACTTTTCATCTAGAAAAATAAAATAAATGGACATGTTTGTTTATTTGTGAAATAATTTTGTAAACACCTAATTTTTAATCAAATCTAAAGTTTTATGCCATTTTAGTGTTTAAATATTTATTTTATGTCCAAATTAGATATTTTGATTTATTTATTTTTAGCAAGTTCATTTTAAAATAATTAAGAATTACAAAAAAAATATAGAGTCACATTTTGAATAAGTTTTGTTTTAATTTACAAAAGAAAAGAAAATTTTTTAAAAATATATTTTTTAATAAATAATCTAGTGATATTAATATTTTTTTAATCATATTTTTAGAACTAACTAGGTAAATTTTATATGTTTTTATAAGTTCAAAATAATTAGATAATGTTTTTACCATTATATTTTATCACATCTTTAAATTAAAAAAAAAAAATCCTAAACTACCTAACATCCCTATCTCAAGTGTTTTTCCCACATGCCCCATTTTCCATATTCTTTCAACTCCCACAACTCACACACCTATATTACCACACACATTTGGACAAAATTAAAAGGAGAGAACAAGACTTATTACAAAGAAAAGAAAAAAGGAGATAACATTAAAATACGGGTCGTTCGATAGAGTGTATAAGAATAATGCATAATATGGTGTCACTACAAGAAAATGATAAAATTGTAACGAAATATTTGGGATGGAACATTTCTGTCACAAATTGTGACAGAATTTTAATGAATTTGTGACAGATTATTCTTGCATAAATACAAAAATTTTAAAATATTTTATTTTCAATAAAAAATCTAAGAGTAACAAATTTGTGACTGATTTTCAATATAATTTATGTGATGGACACATTTTTGTCACAAGTTAAAGTTGATGAGAAAAACAATAACTTTCTGTCACAAATTCATGACTAAATTTGTGACAGATTGAGTAGTCCATCACAATAAAATTAAAAAAAAAAGTAACTAATATAATAAAAAATATAACAGATTTATTCCGTGACAATAAAATTTAAAAGATTTAATTAATTTTAGAAATATTTTTGACAGATTTCATTCCGTAACAAAAGCAGAATCCGCATACCCTTTCATTTTTCCTCTGAATATTTTTACAGCTTTTCATTTTCCCTCAAAAATTTTTGCATCTTTTTATTTTTCCTCAAAACTTAGAGAATATTCTTCACTTCACTCTCATTCTGCACAAGATTTTGCATCATTAGACAAGGTGGGTGTTCAAGATTTAGCTTCATCGAACTGAAAACTTGCTAAAGGTCGAATTTTGTTGTGTCTTCATCAAACAGGTGAGCGTTGTACTTGATTTTTATTTTATTTCAATGTGAATTTTTTCCTTTCCTTAGGGTATGGTATCTCTTTAGTCTATTGTGTCACTAGTAAACAAAGAGCAGGGAAGTACCTTTTCATAATTTGAAAGAAATTTGTTAGTACTTAGGTCTTAGAAGTAGGGTGACACCGAGGTAAATACAAACGAACTACAATAGTGCATGTTTTGGCAGCAAATATGCTGACTATTTGTCTTTATGTTAATAGCTTTGTAATGCCTTTCTACCATCTTCAATTCTATCAATGCATTGATCAATCATTAATAACTGTACAAGAAAGAAATTTGAGAGAGTTTGAAGTAAAAGAGCTGGATTTTGTATATCTGAGGAATAGTTTCCTGTTTATTGTCTTTTTGGTTCATACGTGATATTTCAATTTGCATAGAGAATGGGTGTCTTTTGCAGAGAATCACATCTAACAGTAAATTCTCTATTTTGGTATATCTTTTGTATATGTGAGCTTTCCCATTATCAATGAAATTATATTTACTTGATTCAGAAAATCATGTTACATAATATGGATGTCATGTGACATGTATATGTGTAAAATGTCATTTATTAGAGATAATAGTTAGTAGTCAAATTGGATTTGAAGACCACAAATTACTTGTTCAAATTGAATTTAAATACTTGATTAGTTGGCCAAATTGCCAACTTGCTAATCTGAAGTCAAGTTTGGCAATCTAAGAAGCTAAATTTGGTGTCTATAAATAACCACCATTTGTACATCTTATTGACAAATAAAAGTAGTAACAAATGTACTACTAAATTCTCTAAAGTTCTTTCATTTATTTAAGTTTGATATTGATATTTTGCCTTTATTTTATAGCACGTTATCAGCACGAGACTCTACCGTCTCAAAACTTAATGGCTAAGAAAAGAAAATTAGTTCGTAAGGTGGAGAAGGAAAGACCACAAGAACTATGCGATCATCACGATTTGTATTTCACCTTTCTACTATTTATGATAAGATAAGTATATTATTAAATCATGTTTTTTAATCAAGTTTGAAAAGAATATTGATAATCACAAAGTGGTGATATTGTTATAGGCTCAAGTTTGAGTTTATTATACTTTGACCTAATATATTATTGACCGATGGTGCGATGATAGATTTAAATCTCATACCATTAAGAGGGTAATACATCGGGTTAAGAGTCCCAATGCACTATCACGATAAGATGTTGGGTTAAAGTTTCATTAATTTTTGGCCTAAGACATCTTTATATGGATAAAACGTTGAGTTTTAATCTCAATACAACATATTGATGATATAATAATGACTAAGGCAAAATTTTGTTGAAAAGTCATTAAATATGTCCCATTGAATATGCTTCATTCCTTGAAGTGAATGTGGTAGCATGTAGTGCATAGTGTGTCTGAAAAAAGATATGTGATTGAATTTATGAATATGAATATAGGTGTAACAAGGACAAAATATTTTGTTACATTATATATACGCCTCGATTTGCTCATGAAGGAGCAATATGTTGAAAGAAATTCTAAGCTATCATAATTTGATAGGCTTAAGACATCATTATATTTCATTCTTGGGGAATGAGAATTTTGATTGTTAAAACTATAATCCATTCCCTGGGGTGAATGTGATAGGAGTAACGCCTCCATAAGAGGTATAATAATTGAAAAGAAATATTATGAAATAAACTCTAAAATAGCAAACTTGAAACATTATTCATGTTCTAGTAAATCTGAAATTTACTAAGTTAAAACTCATATGTCATGATAAACTTGGAGTTTACTAGTATAAATAAGTTCATAAGTTGTCATGAACGATTTTGTCATCTCGAAGATGTGCACATTGAGTATTACACAGCATATATATATATTAAAGAATTAGAAGGTTATATTTTTTGAAGAATATTATGAGTTCTCAAATGATCCTTCAACAGATGAAGGTAATTGTTGCCTAATGGGCATGATATGAAAGGTCATTGCACAAGTGATTGTCATGCGACCTAATTTGATAGAAATTTTATAAATCCTCCGTCAAAATAAAGGAGTATAAAGTGATGGCGCACTTGACCTTTCAAAGTAATGTTGAGGTCTGTTATGTAAACATAATAAATTTCATAGCGCGAGAATGAGCTTCTAATAAAAATTTATGAAGCATGTGAATATGATTATAATTCAGTCCTCGAAGAGAATAAGATTTGTGATAAAGCATAATTACTACTCGACCATTCTTGAAATGAATGTGTCAAGATGAGATAAAAATTATTAATAAGGACATGCTGATGCATGGTTGGATAAATGTCACATCTCACCTCTACGGAAGGTTTGAGAAATATAAAGAAAATTTTATTTTGACATAAACGGTGATTGATCGTGTACTTATAGTATGACATAAATATTTTTGATATGTTTATCATGGATTACCAAAGGGTAAAGCAAGAAACAAGTCTTTCCTGTATAATATTTTAAGTTTATGGCCATACTTATATGATTTTCTCCTTGAGGGAGATGTTCACCATATGAATGGTGTGTGAAATATGTGTAGTACATGAAATTAATTGAGAGCTCCAAAAGAGCTTAAGTGTTACTATTTGGAGGAATGAAATTGTTCATAATATTGAGATTGTAGTAAGTATCAAAAGAAACTTATTAAATTTCAAAGATTTTGTCAAAAATAAATTATATTGAGACTATAATTAATGAAAAGATATTATATCTTTATATTACTACAATCGACGCGGGTAAAAGGCTATCTGTGCTTTACCTCTTATTATAATACACAAATATGTGCATGATGATAAAATTACATGCAATAGGAAATTAAAAAAATACTAAAATAAATATCAGTTGGCATGACGGTTGATCATTTCAGTTCAAATATGATTCAAAAATAATTGAGAATTCATGTGGTTATATATTAAAGAAATAAAAAAAATTTCATGAATTCTCTTGTGCTGCTTGTTCTCACAATGAATTGATCATTGTACCAGCTAAGGTTGGGATGTATTCCCTAAATTTTTTGAAACTTATAAAAAGGTGAATATGAGCCCGTTCGCCTGCCATGTGGACCGATTACTATATATAGCTTAATAGATGCATCTATGATATGGTCACATGTACTTTTCTATTAACTTGCAATTTGATTTTTGCAAAGTCGTTTGCTCGAATTATTAAATTAAGAGCACAGTTCCAAACTACAAATTATATTGATAATGTTGGTTGGTTTAGTAGAAATTGTATGCCTCCAATTCTAGATAAATCATTGATTATTAGAACAAATATCCCAAAATAAATTCGTATAAGATGTGCCATTTAAAATATAACAGCATTTATATGCATTAAGCCAACAAGGCTCCCTTATCACTATTTTTTCAAGGTCAAGAACCAAATAATTTTCATCTAAAAATTTCAGTGTGCGGCATATGATGCAATTGCTTCATCACAATGCACAAATATGAATCCCTAGATAAGGTTGGGAATAAATGTTAGATTTCCTAGCATTAGGAGAAGAATTGATTAACAGTTAAAAATTATGCATGAAATGAATTATCTAGATCCTCATATATATATATATATATATATATATATATATATATATAGTTCAACTGTAAATGCTCCAATGAAAAATTTGTAAAAGGATAAAGTCTATGGCACGCCTAAAACGTGATAGACCAATCGGTTCCAAAGGTGAAATTCCTTGAAGAAGGAAAGGAGCAAATGATCAAGATGGTCATGAAAATGAGGCAAGTGTTTTAGCACCGACATAACACTTCATAAAACCTTGGCAAAGGTTCAGGTACCTGAATAAGTAATGAAAATGAAGAGATCTTCATTAAGTTATGTCTTGTTGAAATCGATATCAAACAATCATCGATGATATCTTTGATATAATATAGCGCTCAATATTATAATCTGTCAAAGAATATGGACAGATAAATTATTGTTCAAATAAAAGTATGTAATTCAAGTAGTTTGTTTCACTTGAAAAGTAAATATTTGGACTCGTAATCCAAAGACCAGAGGTATAATGCCAGTGGGGTACAAATGATTTACTATGCAAAAGTAAAATCCGTAAGTTATAAAGTATGACTTGCGCCTTGGAGCATAAATATTTCACGAAGTTCCTGGCATTATTGTAGGAGAATTGTTCTTCTGTAGTGGATGAAATGAAGTTTGTTTCAGCCTGACAATGTCGAAGAGCTTGAATATGTATAATGAATTATTGTCATGTCTTACTAGATGACAAATTTATATGAAAATCCTTGAAGGATTTAAAATGTTATAAAGCGATTCTATTAGATACCCCATGATTATAAAGATCACTTAACTTGAAAACAGATTAATTTTGATCTCATGAAAATGATTGGTAAGTACTATGTTTTAGTGCAGTTGGTACACTTATGAATTGTGGAGCATCATTATAAGAATAAAGTGTGTTTTAAACGATGCGAGTATAATACGCACGCTGCACTCTTTTTTTCTTAGCTGAGGTTTTATCCCACAGGGTTTTCCTGGCAAGGTTTTTAATGAGGCAGCTAACAATGTGTACTACTTGATGTATACTCGAAGTGTTTGACAAATGAAATATTGGTCCATTGATGAACATACGTTGAAAAAACATAAAAGGATGCATCTTGATAAGCATAACACTTATTTGATTTGCAGTCCAGACACTTGAAGATGTCACAGATGAAATTCTGAATATTGTTACTTGAAAAAATTTACATGAAAACTTGTTAAGGATTCAAAATGTTTGAAGCATATAAAAGTTTCTGGGAAACTTATCTATAATCCTTATATTGCATAAATCTATAACTTGAAAATTATTCGAACTCTTAGAGAGTTTTCAAAAGCAAGAGATTATTTGCTGACATAAGAAATGTGCCTAACTGAATTGGTTATGAAGTACCATATCTCAGTGAAATTGATGTACTAATGGATCCTGCAAATACTATAGAGCCTGATATAGCCCTTTTCGATTAATTTGTTAGCAAGGTATAATTCCACTCCTATTAGGAGGCATCGAAATAGGATCAAGCACATGATCTTATTTTATTCTAAAGGTTGCAGTCCCAATCTTGTTGATTAAATTGATACTGGGTATTTATTTAACCCACATAAATTTTGGTCTTAAACATGCAATATGTTGACATGTGGAGATACTGTCATATCTTAGAGATATACAAAGCAAACTATCTAGCACTTCATCAAATCATGCTGAGATAATAGTTATTCATGAAGTAAGCCAAGAATGTGTATGGTTGAGGTCCATGATACATCTCATTCGGAAAAAATATTGTTTGAAATATGACAATGTACCCACAATTTTATACAAAGATAATGCAGCATGCATAGAACATCTTAAAGGAGGATTCATTAAAAGGAGATAGAATAAAGCACACTTCATCAAAATTTTTCTATACACATAAGCTACAAAAGAATAGTGATATTAACGTGTAATAAATTCATTCAAGTAGCAGTATGACTGATTTATTCACCAAGTCTCTTTCAACTGCAATTTTCAAGAAGATGATGTACAAGATCGGGAGACAAAGATGTAAGTCACTAAACTAAAGTTTCCATCGAGCGGGCGGGGGGGGGGGGGGGGGGGGGGGGGGGAGTTAAAATACGCGTTGTACTTTTTTTTCCTTAACCTTTGTCTCAATCGGTTTTTCCTGGTAAGGGTTGCACCAAAGGCGTATTAAAAGATGTGTGTACTCTTTTTCCTTTACTGGATTTTTTCCCATTGGGTTTTTTCTAGTAAGGTTTAATGAGACACATTATCATTAATGAACATCCAAGAAGGAGTGTTATATAATATGGATGTCATGTGACATGTATATGTGTGAAATAACATTTATTAGAGATAATAGTTAGTAGTCATGTTGGATTTGAAGACCATAAATTACTTGTTCAAATTGGATTTGAATACTTGATTAGTTGGCCAAATTTCCAACTTGCCTACTTGCCAACTTGTTAATTTGAAGTCAAGTTTGGCAACCATAGAAGCTAAATTTGGTGTCTATAAATAGACACCATTTGTACATCTTATTGACACATAAAAGTAGTAACAAATGTACTACTAAATTCTCTAAATTCCTCTCATTTCTTTAAGTTTAATATTGAAATTTTTTCTTCATTTTATAACATATCAATATATATTTGTTATTTTATTTTCTTCAATGTCTCTTTCCTTATTCCTACTATTACTATTCCTTATCTTATATTGTTGTATTTTAAGCCGGGGGTCTATCAAAAATTGGCTCTCTATCTCACATTTGAGGTACTGTTATGGACTGCGTACACTTATCCTTCCCAGACCCCACTTGGTGGAAATATACTGGGTATGTTGTTGTTGTTGTTGTGAATTTTAGTGGTGGTGATAGGTGGTGTAATTGTGAGTTTTTTTATTTGAGGTGCTTGGGGCTTTTGTAATATTGGTCAGTTCACTTTTGAGCTCAGCAGTCACTGACAAATGTCGATACATTTGAGTTCAAACCAACTAAATGAAAATACTATGCTTGTGTGTTTACTATGTGTTATGTTTTATTGATTTTGTAAGAGCTGAGATGAATAGAGATCCTATATCTTAGAATTCTTAAATTATCTAGCAATTATAATGTTTATGGAAGGAAAACATATAAAAGTTTTACAGTTTTCAATTTGTGAAAAATTGATGGACAGTTTATAGCATAGATATGAGACTTAATTTATTGTTCGAGTTTTACAATCTTCGAAATAATATCATGGACTTCTTTGAAGTAATGAGATCCCTTTCGATAGTATCCTAAGTTTTGATTTGATAAGTTAGAGATAGTTTAATTTTTATCTGTATACAAATAATCAAGTTTCTACAGAACAGGAAGAGTATAAGAAAGACTCTTGACAGGCACCCACTGTAATTGTGACTCTTAACTATGCTTGAATTTTAAACAAGTTGTTCTTACCAATATTTATCTCCTGCTCTTTTGTGTTCCAGTTTCTATTAAGTCCGTGCTCATTTGGAGTAACTGTAGATCTTTTAATATAATTTTCTTCTATGTGTTATTATGTTTGCGTGTTCATTCTTAGCACCTCATAGTATTTTTACTTTGGAGTATGTATGCGCAAGAAATCCATCATAGGATGATCAATCTATCTCGAGAGGATATTCTTTCGTGTTACTTTGTCATTTTCCTTAGTTCTAACATCCTTTTGATGCTTCCTGCTATGCAAAGCCCCCTTCAACCTTCTGCATTCTGACCATGCATATTTTACACGGTTCTTACAAGTACTTAGCTTTATCACTCGTCTATTTGAGCTCTTTGAAGATTTTATTTTGGACCTCACTGCTTCTCTACTTTTTGTCTTCCAAAAGTTGGTCTGCTATCTAGATGGATTTAGTTATCGTAGAATACTTGAATTTTATGCCAAAGTTAGTTAATTCCTTCAAGGTGGGTTAGTAGGCTAGTACATGTGTGTGAGTCATAGCTAGTAGTTATGACTGAAAAGAGGTTTCTTGTAAGTCCACTTTTTTGGTTCTGTGATCAAAATAATTTGTACATTAATACTTGTTTCGACTTTTATGTTACTAAGAAGGATATGAAACATAACCTTTTCTGCAGACAGAAAACAAAAAAGAGAACCACAAAGAATTCTTTGACATTGACATAGGAAGCTTCTAGAAATATAACAATGTTTGTTGATTGACAATTTTAGTTTCTAACCTGATACTTTCCTATGAATTAACTTACTGATACTTTATAGTAATTGATCAAACTTTTGTGGTTGATAATTTCTTACTCAATAGAAACTCTAATCTTAATGTCATATATCATACTTTATGTTAATTCAAATAGACAATTGAATGTCCTTTTTAGTAGATTATATGTTGGGCCAGGACATGTCATATTTTGGTAGTGTCTGCCTAATTAGTAGTCATCCTTGAACTGGGGGTCTATCGAAAACAGTTTCTCTACCTCCCAAGGTTGTAAGGTTTGCATATGTAGTACCCTCAGTACCCTCCCCAAGCCCACCTTGTGAAACTGAACTAGCTATGTTGTTCTGCCTAATTGGTAGTCCTTCTAGTATGTTATAATACCAATCTTCCGAGAGCTTATCTGCTTGGATTTATGTTGCATCAAGACCTTGAATAAGACTGTTAATGAATTTTAGATATTTATTTTAAATATCTGCTTGGGTTCATCTTCCTGAGTTTCAAGGGTGTAGTTGGTCCTAAAGGTTGACGCCAGATAGATTTCCCAGTATAAAAGAACTGAAGCCTGCTGAGTTCATATGGTTATTGAAATATTTATTGAATAAGCCATTAGAATCTGATATTTATGGTTTCTCTATCCACACACACAACCTACAAGAAGCTGCTAAAGGATAAAGTATCAACTAAGCATGGTTCTCTAAAATTGATTTCTTTGTGATTTCGTGTTTATGACTTGGTGATCGATAAAATTTATTATTTTTCATAATATCGTGCTGTTCCAGTATTGAATATGACAATGCTCATATGTTAGATCTTTATGCTTCATATCTTTGCAATAGACAGATTGTTGAAAATAAAATTTGTAAAGAAAGTAAGATGTTCAGCAACAACTATGGACTTGCTGTGTTTTGAAAGAAAATTCATGACCTGTTTACGGTAAGCTTCAACCTTGTATAAAGATCAAAATTCTATCAATTCGATAATTTTAGTGTTCAATTATGTTGCCGAAGAGCGCATCAAAATACTTGAGAAAGAGGTGTCGCAAATGAGAGAAATCAAGAGAGAGTTATTCAAGAGCATGTAGAGGTGGAGGTGCAACAACGAGTAGAGCTAGATGTTTCCTGTTTGAGGCAACAAAGTGATGATCAATTCAAATCTATGGAGGAGCAATGGTCTCGCATGATGAGCGATATGAAATTATCTTCTCACTCATTTACTAATCCTACTTATCCTAATAGACTCATCTAAGACTTAAATGTTTGATATTATGAGACTTTAGTTACTTGAAGTGTCGACCTTAATATTGTCACACTTTTTTGGGTAGTTATATGCTTTAAATTTTAAACACTGGTAGACTTTTGCTTATTGAAGTTGTGATTTTGCATGTCCAATTAACTTCAGACTTTTATTTTATTATAAATCGTGTATTATGTTTGTTTTGTTATGACGGTTAATTATTTTTAATTAATCACTCTCTCTCTCTCTCTCTATATATATATATATATATATACTATTTCGTAATTATTATTTATTAAAATTAAAAATTTAAATAAAATTTGTGACAGATTTAGTTTGTCACAATCTATCCTAAAATTGTTACTAATAGAGTCATATTGTGACTAAATTAGTTTGTCACAAATAATTTGTAATGAAATATATTGTCACAATAGTTGTGGCTAGATTTAGAAATTTGTTACAGAAATTATTCTGTCATAATTTTATGACATAATATTTTGTCAAAAATCTGTTACAAATTTGTGACGGAATTGAGTCAAATATAAGAATTTATATTGTGATGGACGATCTGTCTCAGTTCCATCACAATAATGTTGTGACGGAATTTAAATCCGTCACAATTAATTTATGACCCAGGTTCTGAGATGCACATTTTCCGTCACAAATTCATCACAAATTATGATTTGTGATTAAAATGTCTGTCACAATTTTACTATTTTCTTGTAGTAATATTTGCATTAGTGGTGTTGATATTAGTTATTCTTGCATTAGTTATGTTGGCATTATTTCTTATACACTAGTTGGTGTGATGTATTAGAAATAATGTTTCTTATATAATTTTATAAAAAAAATATTTATTTACAAAAATATCCCCTACACTCTTTTAGTTTTGTAAAATGAAATGAAGGTTAAAGAATTCTTTCAATATTTTTCATTCAACATCCTTTTTTAAAGAAAAAAAAGTAAAATTGTTTTTCATTTTAAATTGTATAACGCGCAAATTTTTCAAGATGCATCCTTTCTTTTTTTTTTTTTTATCAAAAAAAAAAAATTAAAATAATATTCTCTTTTAAGGTAAATCCTTTTCTGTGTTTAATTCTGAAACGAACACTTTTTTTCCCAGCAAAAGCAATAGTCCAATATTTTCATTTTTAATGTATAAAAATTTAATATTCATTTTTTTTGTTCAACTGTTTGGCATATTAATTTATTTTTTTCGAAACCCACAAGCAAAAGAACTTGAGAAATGTTGGATTTGAGGGGCAAGGTTGTCATTTTCAAGTTAATGCATGTGTTGAAGTCCTTTGTATTACTAATACTTAGGAAAATGATGGTATTAGTAATGCATAGCTCAATACATAATAGTGTATAACAAATACAAATATTAGTTATACATAGGATAAAAAATGTACCAAATAAGGTAATAATAGTAAATAAAACTAATGAATACATTAACTTTTTCAATACACTTTGTAAAATGACCTCTAACACACATACTGTTATTTATATACAATACACAAACAACAAACACACACGAGAAGGGGGGAGAGAAAAACATAATGGAAACAAAGAGAGAAAGAGGGGAGAATGGAGAGACACGTAGGAGTTGTTTGAAAACAAAAAGAAGGAGAAGAAGTGGAGAGCATCAATTTTGAGGAAGAAATAATAGTTTGAAAACATTTTCTTTTTCTTCATAAGCTTCAATCACAACCACCTATTACAACACTAAAAAAATTCATATCCATCTTCCAAAACCACCACTATCGTCGTCAGTGTTCTTGAGGTGGACGTTCGAGGTTCCGTTCGAGGCCTGCCTACTACAATGTGGCAAATACTATGAGTAAAATTGGAAAATTCAAGGTCAGTTCCTTATCTTCTTATATCATTTTGATATTATAAGTTGTCTTTTTATTTTAATATTCTATTTTATTATGAACATAGTGTTCTTAACATGATGAATGTTTTTCCTTCATTGCCTTTTTCATTATTCATTTAATTTATTTCGTACAAATAGTGGTAAAGCTTAATAGGGTTACTAAGCAAATTGGTTGGTTGAATTTGACTTTTGAATATATTAGTTTCTGTTAAATCTAAAGTAATTTGTTGAAATTTGGTGGGTTGTGAGATTTGATCTCAACTAACAAGGATTGATTTTGAATATTAAATATCAGAAAAATTGAAACTTGAATTGTTTCACAACTTTGATTATCGTTTAGAAGCGTTTAGGCCAATATAAATCTTAAATGAGATTTAAAAGCAGTAAAATCACACCAAACATGTTACCACCCTATAGTCGACATTTCAGATCCACTGGCGGAGTAGTATTTTCCATCTGAGGTCGTTTCGACCAAATGTGGGTCTCACACTCATATTTTCAATTTTCTAACTTTCCGACCAATAGGTCGAAATGAGCTTGAATGTATCGAGACCTGAACCAAAGGTCTACCTGGCCTAAAATGGATATTCCGGAGCTGTTGACGTAGTTCATTTAGCCATCCATTGCACAGATCAAAAGATATCCGCATAAGTCCAAAATAAGGCTCTCGAAGCCATCAAAAACCACAATATCTCATAAATGGTACCAAAATGCATCAAAAATCATACCAATCACCCCCACACCCCATAAATACCATAATGTAACTACGAGGAGGGGTAAAATAGTTAAATTATATAAAATCACAAATTTCACATATTTCATCAAATTTTTAGGTCGTTATATCATCCACCACTAAAAATATAGTTCGTTCTCGAACTGAGACAAAGAAATACCTGAATCAATGAAGAGCTGAGGATAAGAACTATGCATATAAGACTTGACCTCCCAAGTAGCCTTGTCTATAGGTTGATGTCGCCACTGACCTTAACTACAGGGATAACTCTAGAGCGGAACTGCCTAACATCCCTAGCCAAAATGGAGGATGGCTCCTCAACAAAAGACAATCGGTTATCTAACTGAACCGACTACCAACGAATGACATGAGACTCATTAGGAATATAGCGGCGAAGCATAGAAACATGAAAAACTAGATGAACATCTGATAGATCAAGGGGCAAAGCCAACTCATAAGCCACATCACTAACAATCCGAAGAATCTCGAATGGACCAATATACTTGGGGCTAGCTTGACCCTCTTTCCAAACCTCATCACACCCTTCATGGGTAAAACTCGAAGAAAGACACGATCACTAACACCAAATCTCAAGGCATGAAGTATACGATCAGCATAACGCTTCTGCGTACTGTGAGTCACTTTAAGTCTATCCTGAATAACCCAAACTTTATCCAGAGACTCAGAAGCAAGTCCGCACCTCGAGGTCTCTCTATGCAACATCAAATTAACCAACTGAGAGTGACAATGCCTACCATACAATGCCTCAAAAAGAGCCATGTCAGTACTAGAATAGTAGATATTATTATATGCAAACTCTGCTAAAGACAAATGTTGCTCCTACAGGCCACCAAAATCCATCACGCATGCACGGAGTATATCCTCCAAAACCTATATAGTTGGGTGAAAAGTTGTGCTAAGATAAACCTAAGTACCCAACTCATCCTGAAAAGTCTTCCAAAAGTGAGATGTAAAAACAGGACCTCGATCTGAAATAATAGACACGGGCACACCATGAAGACGCACAACCTCAATCTAACATCGTAAAACTGATGAGCTCGAATTTGCTCCATCAAAGAAGATATAGCCTCCACAAATCACAAAACATACCAAGGTGTTGAAATATTAAGTCTAACTATCTAGTTAGCTAGAGACTGAACCTCTAAGGCCAAATGCCTCTCTTGGGTCAAAAAATGTGCCAAGCTATCCATGTTAGTCGACTTCCAGCTCAAGGCATTCGCAACCACATTAGCCTTTCCTAGATGGTACAAATATGACTATGCACAACTTCAAATCATAGGCAGGATAATTCCTCTCATAAGGATTCAACCAACGAGACGCAAAAGCAATCATCTTGCCCTCCTACATCAACACAACACCTAACCCAACATTTGAAGTATCACAAAAGATGATAAAACCCTTGCCCTCCCTAGGCAAAGTCAAGATAGGAGCTGAAGTAAACAAATCCTTGAGCTTTTGGAAGCTCGCCTCACAAGCATCAGACCATTGGAAGGAAATTTTCTTCTAAGTCAACTTGGTCAACGGAGCTGCAATAGAAGAAAAACCCTCAACAAAACACCGATAATAGCCTGCTAAGCTAATAAAACTCTAAATCTCAGTGGCCAAAGTAGGTCTAGCCCAATCACAAACTGCGATAACCTTGGATGGATCAACCATAACACCCTCTTTAGCCACCACATGACCCAAGAAAGAAACAAACTTCAACCAAAACTCAAACTTAGAAAACTTGGCATACAACTTCTCATCCCTCAAATCTCTAAAGCACAATCCGCAAATGCTCCTCATGCTCAACCTCACTCTTGTAATAAACCAAGATATCATCTATAAACACAATAACAAAGGAGTCGAGATACGGTCAAACAGCCAGTTCATCAACTCCATGAATGCAGCAGGGGCATTGGTCAATCCAAAAAACATGACCTAGAACTCGTAATGACCCAATCGAGTATGAAAAGCTATGTTCAAAATATTTAAAGCTCTAATCCTCAACTAGTGATAATCAGACCGTAAATCAATCTTTAAAAACACTGCAACACCCTGAAGCAATCAAATAAATCATCTATGCGAGGAAGAGGATACTTATTCTTAACTCTTACCTTATTCAAATGTCAATAATCAATACACATCCGCATAAACCCATTTGTTTTCTTCACAAACAATACATGTGCACCCCAAGGTAAAGCACTAGGTCGGATAAACCCCTTATCCAATAATTTCTACAACTGATTCTTTAGTTCTTTCAACTCTGCTGCGACCATCCTATAAGGAGGAATAAAAATGGGTTTGGTGCCCGACTCAACATCAATGAAGAAATTAATATCTCGATCTGGAGGCATACCAAGCAACTCCGTAAGAAACACATCCATAAACCCACAAAATGGATAAAATCCAAGAAATAAGGTGAAACAACATTGGTGTCACGAATATGAGCAAAGTAAGATAAACATCCCCTCTCAACGAATTTACAAGCCTGAACATAAGATATAATCTTTTTAGGACCCGAATGAAGTACACCTTTCCAAGCTATCTTTGGCACACCCGATGAAGCTAAAGTCATAGTCTTAGCAAAATAATCGAAGACAACATGATAAGGAGCCAACCAATTCATACACAAAATAATATCAAAGTCAACCATATCTAACACAAGCAAGTCTACCAAAGTCTCACACCCCACAAAAGTCACAATAAAAGATCACTATCTCTGATCCACCAATAAAGAATCACTTATCAGGGTAGATACATGAATAGGCATATCAAGAAGCTCACTACCAGAATCAAAACCTGAAGTAGAATACACAGACACATAGGAAAAGTTGATTCGAAATCAAATAATACAGATGCAGGTCTAAAATAAATGAGGACGATACCTGTAATCGCAACATCTGAAGCTTTTACCTCAGGTTTGGCTGGTATAGCATAACACTAACCACTACCACCAGCAGCCTGAGTAGACCCACTACCACCTACTGCCTGAGTGTCCTTATGGCTACCCTCAAGAGCTCCACTATCTCTGACCCTTGCACCTCTGGTCGCACCCTTATCCCTCATAGATAAAATAGAAGTAGCTCAAATCACCCGACGGGGATAGTCCCTGGATACACGGCCAATATCATCGCACATATAGCAACCTCTACAACCAGTCTCAATAGAAAAAGGTACAACTAAGCCCGAATAACCACCCTGAACAGCTGAACTAGAAGGTTCCCCACCTGAACTCTATAAAGTCACTTGCACTAGCCTACCATGGTATCTACAAGAACCTCTAAAATCTCTGCCTCGAGAGGTATGACTCCTGAACTCACCAAAACATCGCGCCTTCTTGGCGCCTCCTTGAGATGCACTAAGAATACCCTCTGTCATCTTAGAATAATCCACAATACTCTGAAAAGAAGTCCCAAACACAACCATCTGAAATGTAGCCAATTGAATAGAGACATCCAAACCCTTCACAAACTTCTAAATCTTCTCAGACTAGATAGAAATGCTATCATAAGAATATCTAGACAGGGCATAGAAGTGTGCCTCATACTCAACAACTATCATGGAGCCCTGCTCCAAATGATCAAACTCGTTCCACAAATGCTCTCTCAAAATGAAAGGCACAAATCTCTTTAGGAAAGCCTCAACGAACTGATCCCGAGTCATCCCGAGAAAATCTCGAGATCTAGAACTAACAAGCGACCTCCACCATTCTCTCGCTGCATCTCTCAACTGGTAAGATGTAGTATAAGCTACACCATCCCATAGAAATAGTGGAACACAACTCAGAACACAAGGTATGGAAGAGCTTCGCATAATAAAGAATAAAATTAGGAAAGTTTCCTAAAGAAATTATATAGCCTCTAAAAAATAGGTACGGACGTCTACATACCGATCCACGAGACTCTATTAGAAATCCCGTTCTTACATCATTGAGACCAATGAACCTGAATTCTTTGATACCAATTTTTCACAAACCAAAATAAGGGTCATGATGGCACTTATCGCGGCATACCTTAACAAGTAAGTCTGTCACCCAAACTGATACAAAAAGAAAAAAAAACAGAAATACCCAAGGTAAGGCTTCTAGAATAAAGTCAAACCATACAAATAATCGTAATAATACGGAAAGAACTTATCCAAAATATCAATCATGCCTAAAACCAGGTGTCAAATAGTGTAAGAACTACTAATACAATCCTAGAGTCAAATAAATCAGAACAATAACCACAAAAAAATAATATCTGTCTCTAAATACTAATAAAGACATGACTACTATAGAAAGATAGAGGTGAACGTCAGAGGCATAAATGTCCAACTGCAGCCTTAGAAGCTCTAACAATCACCCGAGTCAAGTAAGCTGAGGCACACTCGAGCTAGGACCTGCACCGAAAGGGTGTAGTAGGCATGGGTACAGTCCACTTGTACTCAGTAGGTATTAGAGGTCGACCAAGCAAAGTAGTCAATAAAGCATACAAAATATACCCTAAAGGCAAATCACCTACAATCAGAAAATATTCTACAACGGTAGCCCATACCGCTTGCACTAATAATTCTAATATATCACATATATTGCAATATCACAACAAGATAGAACACAAGTATGCATTATATTACACATAAGTAGAATAAGAAGGAACATGCACATACAAAATCATCAAATACAAGTAAAAGAAGATAAGATAATTACATAAATGACAAGTTAATATGGCAATACAACATAATATAAACACAATAAAGTAAGTACAATGTCTATGATGATGATGATGATGCACGAGATCATCGTACAACCTTCGAGATCATCACACAATTTCCGTATACACCTACGGTGGCAAGCCTCCCAACACAAGACCCATGGTGGGTTCGTCAATCTATATACAATCCACATATATTAAATTTTCTTTCTGACACACCCTCAAAAAGGTGTTATCAAGTGTTGCCAGTGTTTCTCAGATATTGCCACAGTACTATCAATGTTTCATGAATGGGTATGATATGAAGATGTAATGGTCACAACCAATCACAATGAGTATTTCCGCAATCAACCACATGATATATTTCCATAACCAACCACAATGACATTTCTACAACCACGTGGACCAATATTCACTCATTATTTTTGTTTTATCCATGAATTTCCACATGTCTCATATGCCAATATGAATATAATCACAATACACCAATGGTACCATATTAGATGTTTTAACAACATAATATAATTATTCACATGTACTCAGTGCTATCAAATCACATAGGACCCTACACGGTCACATATATCACATAATATCTCAATTTCGACAACCGTATCACACATAGGCCCCACATAGGCACAACACATAGATAGACATTTTTCATGATTAGTTTCCACCCTTATCATGTATTTTGTACCATTATTTACTATCCAGCCCAGTCTGAAAGAGTTAAGCCATAACCTACCTTGAAAGTCGAAATTAGTTAGCTACACTTTGAACTCGCAACCTTATTTTTCACAAATGATTTCCGACTCCACTAAAAACATCAAATATGGAATCCACGCATCAAAACAAAACCAACAACACTTATATTAACTACTTTTGATTCAAGGTCAAAATGGATTTTCAAAAAAGAAGGGCAAAATCATAAATTTACTTCAAAAACATGTTCCTCATATTTTTAAAAATCTACAGCTGATAACCCTAGTCAAATTGACTAACAAATGAGGTTCAAATCAAAGAAAAACCATTTTTAAGTTTTACCGGATAAAATCTTTAAAATTTGGGTTAAAATCACGAATTAGAGTTGTTTTGAAGGTTAAATTGATGAAAAACTAGTAATTATAAGGTAAAAATATTATTCAAGTGAAAAGGACTGAAATTTGGGTTTAAAAAAACAAGCCTTAAGATTTTTGAAGTTTTGAGAAATTAATCAAGAAATTACTAAGAAAATGGTGAATTCTTAACTTAAATCCATAATAGTATCAAGAAATAGATGTTAATCTAGCTATCCAAGCTCTCACAAGCTTCACTTTTAAGCTCTCACGCTATTTTAAGGTTTAACTCTCAACAAATAAGCAAAATTGGCCAAAAACTGCTTTTTATTATTGCAGATTTTTCTGCACAGCTTTTGCTAAAAAGTTGGATTTTAGTTAATTTGAACTTCGATAGGGTGCTCGGGATCCGTTCGGAGTCCGATATATACAAATGAACTATTCAACCACACTAAATTCAACGTTTCAAACGTATTGGTGAAGTCATATTTAAAAAATAATATTATTTTCACAAAGTTGACCCCCTAAGTCTGAAATCCGAAATCACACTTTTCCAAATTGAGGGTGGAAATGAGATTTAAAAGCTGTAAAGTTACACCAAATATGTTACCACCCTAAAATCAACATTTTGGATTTGTTAGCAAAGTCGGATTTTCCATTCGAGGTTATTTTGATCAAATGTAGATCCCACCCCCATATTTCCAATTTTCCAACTTTTCGATCAATAGGTCGAAATGAGCTCGGGTGCACCGGGACCTGAACCTAAGCTATGCCTAGCTTTAAATCGATATTCTGGAGCTGTTGACACAGTCCGTTCAGCCATCCATCGTACGAATCAAAAGATATCCACATAAGTTCAAAATGAGACTTTCGAAAGCCATCAAAAATCACAATATCACATAAATGGTACCAAAATGCATCGAAAGCCATGTCAATCATCTCCACACCCCAGAAATATCATAATACAACTATAGAGAAAGGTAAAATAGTCAAATCATATAAAATCACAAATTTTACATATTTCATCAAATTTTTTGATCGTTACAGGCTCGACATAGGAGTCGAGTTCGTCTAGGATAGGTGTCATCTTTCGAGATCATAATGTATATTTTATGTGCTACTTGTTGCATTATAAAAAAAATGCCATATCAATTGTTGACTGGCTTTTAAATGAACTAATTAATAGAAAAAAAAAGGCTTAATTTCCTGTTAATTTTATCAAGTATCCTTTCTTTGTCAAAATTCCCCCTCTAAAAAAAGGTTCTCTTTATTTTAGAAAAAAAATAAAAAAACAGAGGAAATTTTCAATATTCAAATGATCCTATTGGAGATCTTTTTTAAGAATTAAATAAATAAGTTAATTTATAAGAGTTTAATGACTTGTTTTCAAAAAAAAAATATAATGTGTTTTTGTCCTAGTTTCTAGTTATTTTTTTCCCTTGCAAAATAAGCTGAACTCTTCTATGAAGGAATGGCCATTTGATTTCGTCGTGTTTTTATGTTCATTTCTTTTGTTATCAAAATATCTTTTATGAATATCATAGAGTTCATTTTTACAAAATAAGTTTAAAATTTTATCAAACCATCCGGTCCATTATTTTTGTTCAAATAATTTGATCGTTTTTAACGAGTCAAGTCCAAACATCATTAAAATGTCATCCCAACTCTTAGATATTTTTAGAACTTTAATACTTCCTGTCATGCCAATTTTATTTTCTCATGTTTGTCTTAAAATTGAGTTTCACTTTTATTTTGTTATTACTTTTTTTTTTATTAAAAGAAAAATTATTTTATTTTAATGTTTGGATGTTTAAAATAGAATATAGATAAGTTTTAATTTGACATCATCATCCTATAGGACAATATGAACCCAACCGGAAAGAGTGACAAGAGACTAATAGATAACGAATCACCTCGGTTCATGGTACTAGATAAAGCTCCAGTACTTTTGCGGACTTGATATGAAAATATGACAAATCACAGAAGAAAAATAACATTCAAACAGTTAGGATTTTTACGGAGCCTTTTGTATATTGAGCTACTGAGGGATGTGTAAAAGCCTTGATTCATTTTTGGGATCTATTGAACAATGTTTTTTGCTTCTCAGACGTTGAACTCACCCCAACTCTAAAAGAAATAAGAGCATTTATGGGAAAGAGTAAAAATCTTCACTAAGGAGAACTCATGATACTAAAACATGTTAATAGTGAAAAGTTTTTGAAGTTGTTGAACATAAATGAGAGAAACATAGGTGGCTGGATTGATAATGGATGGATTCATTTGTTTGGAGCGATACTTAACAATGATGAATGTTGTCTGACCTAGGAAAAACATAGTTATGAAGCCTTCAAGGTAACCTTTTTGGGATCATGGTATTTCGAAAAAGAGGATGAAAGATCAACATAAACTTGACCACGGTCATTACAGCTTTTGAGAAGAAGCCTAACATCACCCTTGTACCGATGATTCTAGCAGATATTTATCGTGCCTTAATAATGTGCAAAAATAAAGTAGATTATTTTATGGGATGTAATATTCTATTGCAACTATAAATGATCGAGCATATTCGTTATCATCCCTTCATGATAGATTTCAAAGTTGAATGGAATGATTACATTAAAGTTCATAAGGATAAGACTAGAGATAAAAAACTTCAAGAAGAAATTGGAGCTTGGGAAAAGTACTTGCAGGGATTGACTATTGATAAGATTGTGTGGAATTATCATTGGTTCCCTTTAGAGTAGGTGATATACATGTCTATTTTATGACTATTCATTGTCCTAATGGGCCTTCGAGCTGTTCAACCTTACATACCACTCAGAGTTATGAGACAACTTGATCGATGCCAGTATTTACCTCTAGTTGATGATATGCAAGATTTTATATATGAGTTTCTTCCTAACATTCTTCTCAGGAAGTATGAAATATTTGAGATTTTGGGAGGATGTATACTCTCAGGTTTTGGTGACATGGTGGAAGATCGTGACAAAGACGAGGTAGAATATTGGTATTTTCCATGGTTTCGTGATCAGCCTCCTCTTAGGGTCATGCCAGAACAGTCGGCTAGAGGATTAGTAGATCATGAAGCAAAGATTGCGATTAGGATTAAGCATGCTCAGCGTGAGGTAGAAGACAACAGTCAATCCAATCTGCATGTTCTGAGTATGGATCTGAAGAGCGCTAGAGAAGAGTTGGCTCAACAAGAAGCAAGATTTGAAGCTAGAATTCGGTTGGTTTATAAAAAGGTTGAAAAGAACATCGTGTTACCATTTAGACATTGCAAGAAGACTTAGGCATTGTCACGGGTGCTATGAGCAACAGTTGGGTGATCTTGAAAAAGAAAACGTTTTATTGACGTGCACACAATCTAGACTTCAGGCTCAGTTAAAGGTTTCTATGGAACAAGAGAAAGAAATAGCAAGACGCTTCACAACTTTTCAGAAAAAGTTTGAGATCGAGGAAATCAGTGGATGACTAAGAAAAATGCACTTAACTATCAAGTCGAGGAACTTCAGAGAAGGAGATTTGAAGTATGCAGTCCATACTACTCGACATTGGGCATAAAATTGCCACGAAAGTATGAATAAAGCTAAGGAGCAAGTACTTCAGCTCAAGGATATCCTGGTTGATATTTATGATGGTTATCTTCATCGGGATGATGAGAGTTTGGGTTGACAGGCACGTGCTTTGCTCCACATTTACTGATAACATTGTTCAGGATATATTTAAGTCTGAGAGGCAACTAAGTTCCAAAACACCTTTGAAAGACATCCTGATTATGGTTTATTAAGTCCTTTTAGAGTTTGTTTCTTTTAGATATTTGTTTTTATTTCATTTCTTCAGTATTTTGAGTCTGTTGTAGTTTGAGGTAATTCTACTTTCCTTTTATTTAAATAGTTGTATTAAAAATATTAGAAAATGAATGAAAAAGATTTGCTTTTGGTTCATTTTTTATTCATTTACTTATTTATTTCTTAAAAAAACTATTATATATTATATTCATAAACTATAATGATCTGATTCATGTTGACCATGATATGTAGGCAATCCTTAATGGGTTCGATCAAATGCTTTCAAAAATCAAATTAAAAAATAAAAAAGGGGGGCTAACGAGTAACTAAGAAGAGTTAAAATTAATTCACTCAAAACCAGGATGAAATGACGGTAAAAACTTACCGCACCCAGAGTATACAACAAATTAATGTAACTTACCATGGTTAAGTGATTAAATAAAGTAAAATGCATGCTAGTTAATCATGGTTAAGTGACATGAACTCTAAATTCAAACATATGTCATGCATGTATTGGCTTGGTGCGTACACTAGGTGCGTTGTAAGTTTTTTCCTGAAACAAAAAAGCTTTCCTAGGTTCATTTTTTAAATGAAAATCTTTTAGGTGCATGACACAGGCTTCATAGGCTTGCTGAAACATATAAAGAATGGTTGACAGAGAACCTTCTTGAACCCTCGTGCCCGGTCCAAATGTGCGCTCTCAAGTTGTGGATGTTGAATCCGAGCATCAAATCCGACTTCATAGGCTTCAATCAAGGTACCAAGAGAATGAGATAACGCAACAACGCCGACACATGGATTATACCATGACTATACACTACTTAAGGGGAGAATTGAAGCGTACAAGACAAGAAATGGGAGATGCGAGGCAATGTCTACCCGAACTAGGTGACCGCATGGATCGGCAAATCAAGATCATAGAAGGGATGAGGTTTGAAGACAAGGCTCGATTAGTCGGGGCTCACTTGATAATTGATAGGTATTTTCAGTGGCGGAGGTAGGATTTTCACTAAGGCCATTCACAAGTGAACATACGAACTAACCGAAAGGGATTGAACATCTACTATAGATACATAAAAAATAAATTTTACCACGTATAAATAGTATAATTTTCCTTCGAAGGGGGCGAACCCCCTTGTCCAAATGTGGCTCCGCCCCTGGGTACTTCATTTGACAAGAGGTGGACAAAGCTTAGAGGACAAGGATCAATGAAGGACTTCGAGGAGTTGAAGAGTTTATTTAGTGTCATCCCCTGCGTGGGATTGTTTTATTTGCATTTTCCCTATTCCCTAAAAGTACATTTTCCCTATTCCCTAAAATTATATCCCCCATTT
Organism: Capsicum annuum; assembly: GCF_002878395.1. Classification (NCBI taxonomy): domain Eukaryota; kingdom Viridiplantae; phylum Streptophyta; class Magnoliopsida; order Solanales; family Solanaceae; genus Capsicum; species Capsicum annuum. The sequence continues at coordinate 37,231,154 of NC_061116.1, forward strand.
GTTACTTTGCTTGTAAAGACTATATCTCTTACTTATATTATTAATGAACATGTTTTGGGGGGTAATGGATTGTCTAAAAGGCATATACTTTCTTCATTTTGCTAAAGCCTATCTTTCGCAAGCCAAAGAAGTTTCATTCACCTGATCAAATAATCTTCAAGCAATTCTTAAAGTGCTGTTGTGAACCTTATATAAAGCTTTTGTTATGTATGAACAGTTTGGGAAAGTGCTGGCCCATATTAAATTTGATGCACGCGGCATTTTCTTGGAATAGGATTTTTATGGGAAAGGACTTCACTGACTAAGCATTGTGTTAAGTGAATGGTGGAAATACACAAATTTGCTAATTCTTTTTGATAGTCGAGAACAGACAAGTCATATACGCAAGGTTCACAAGAAGATGGACTTCCATGCAATTAATTCAATTTCTTTTAGGAATTAAACAATTCGGTGTCTGAAAACTTGGACAAAAAGAGTACACTCCACAATAGAGATATACCTTTATCTGTTTATCTATGCAGGAATTCCTTTCCAGCGACCATCTAGTCCACGAATTGTGATCAGATTCTTCCAAGTTGTTTCCAAAGCTAAATATATGTTGATATCGTTGAGAAAATATTAATATCAATGGTATATTTAAGATTAGATAAAAATTGTAGTTACCATAAAATTCAAGTTAACACCATATGATTTACATGTGATTAAGAATTTTTATCCTTAATAATCAGAGATTATGCATGTACTTTTAAGACATCTGATATATGTTATGGAGTTGTCTACGCAAAACAAGGTTAAAAATTATTTCTATTATTTTTCATTTGATGTTTCATATTCGCATGGAATCATAATTAGGATTGCACATTTGGGGGGCACCACTCCAAACAATTTTTTATTTTTTAGAGTTCAAATCTGAAACATTTGGTTAAGAACCCAGAATTTGCTTCTATTAGTTCTTCTTTTGTTCAAAGGAAAAATGGACACAAAATTTGTATACTTGTCACAAAACTGTAATTAAATTAGAATTTCTTTGAGATATTAACTTTCTTTTTAATTGGTTCAAACAACAACTAACTAAAATAACAAGAACGGTGTGGCTAAACTCAATAAAAGAAAAGGATTTAAGGAAGCGTATCACCAAAAATTTTATTATAACTTTCCGTACAAATTTACTTTAAATTTCAGGGTCATATCGGTGTAATAATATTTATTTTTCCATTAAAATGATCATGAATCTACCTTGAAGTCAATTATTATAAAACTTAAGTTTATTATTCTTCTTTTGTATTCTATAAATTAATTTTTTACAGACGTAAAAGTTCATAAATTAATTTTTGAAAGACGCAAAATTCAAATCTAGCTAGAGATGACAATGAGACGGGTACATGCGAATTGATCAGCACCTCTTACTTCAGCGTGGAGGTCTTCTCCAGTCATGAAAACACATTTGTAGGAAGAGTAATGGCATGTTTAGAGTGTAAGTCCGCGACTATATTGCATTTTCCCTCATACCGTGTTTGACCTTTATACGGTGAAGATGAGTTTTTTCTCTGATTTGACCAATGTCATCTCGTAATTTCCATGGTGTGTTGCACTTGCCGAGAATCATATTCACAACTAGAAGGGAGTCTAGTAGCTCAGTTTTTAGGTGTTGAAAACTTTGTTGACGACACCTAGTCCTTAGAAGAGCGAGCTGCTTGAATTTCTGAGTAGTTGTTAGTCAAGTATTGGACTGGGGCTGCATGCGAAGGCCATTATCATTCGTCCATTTCTATTTCTAACACATTCTCATTGTTGGATAGCCAGTCCAACGAATTTCAAACTACACTTTTATTGGGAGAAATTGGCAAATGGGATTAAATATAGGGAAACTTTAAAAAATGTACTAGGTTTAGAAGTGTTTAATTCTGACCTAACTTTCAAATTACAACTTATGATTCTTCTTCTTCTTCTTCTTTTTTTTCTTTTGGTTTCTTTTTTCTCTCTCGCATCTATTCTAGCCTCTACTTCTCTTTCTGTTTTCTCTCTTTTTTTTCCTTTTTTAATTGCCTTTTATTGTTTTTTCCTTTCTCATTTTTTTCCTTTTTTATTGTATTTTATATTTTATATTTTTTATATTTCTGAAAAATATGATTACGGCGACTACATGTCATGGATAATGACGAATACATCATAACCACATATTCAGTGGCGAAGTCAGGATATTCACGAAGAGGTTCATAAGTGAACATATGGACTAACTGAAGGGGGTTCAACATATAATATTTATGCATAAAAAATAATTTTAACCATGCATATATAAATAATTTTTCATCGAAGAGGGTTCGGGTGAACCCCCTCGGCAAAGGGTAGATCTGTCACTGCAAATATTGTGTTGTATTCACCATCATTTTTTTCTTTTTTCTTTTCTCTTTTTTTTTTCTTTTTTTCTTACTTTTTGATTTTTTTTCTTTTTTTGATTTTTCTTTTTCATTTTTTTTTGTATTTTTTCTCATTTTCATACCCCTCCCCCCCTTTTGATTTTTTCTTTTTTTTCTATTTTTATTTTTTTTCGTTTCTTTCTTTCTTTCTTTTTTTTCGTCTTTTCTATTTGTAGCTTGTATTTCTTTCTCTTTTTTATTTTTTGATTTTTTAATTCTATTTTATATCTTTGTATTTTTAAAGAATATGGATATATCGAGCACAAGTTATGTGTGATAACAAAAATACCACAATTGCTTATCGTATTTATATTCGCACCATTATTTATATTTTTATATTCATTGATACAATTGTATTTGTATTTTATAGTTCATGCTTGTATTTCTATTTATCTTTTATAGTTCGCATTTGTATTTGTATTTTATAATTCTACTTGTATTTGTATTTTATAGTCCAACCATCATTTATATTTTTGTATTCATTGATACAATTGTGTTTATATTTTATAGTTCGCGCTTGTATTTGTATCTATATTTTATAGTTTGAACTTGTATTTGTATTTATAGTTCTCACCATCATTTATATTTTATACAATTTGCACTTGTATCTTGAGAACTATTTTTTATTTGTATTTTATAGTTGACTGCAAATTGTATTAATTTGTATTTTGTGGTTTTATTTTATTTGTATTTGTATTTCTATTCTATTTTCGTTGATGCACTTATATTTTTAATGAACTATTTTATTTTTGTATTTGTAACTTGACCAAATATTGTATTTGTATTTGTAGTTTTACTTGTTTCATTTGTTTGTATTTGAATTTGTAGGTGACAACATCATTTGTATTTTTAAATAATTGAAAAGAAATTGTTATTTTCCTTTCTACGAACACCTGTATTTATATTCATTGATACGAATTGTATTTTATTAATACAAACTAAGCAATATAAATGTAAATGATAAATTACAAAAATACAAATGTTAAACTATACAAATACAATGTTTACATTTGATAGTATCAAATGATACATGTTTATACAACGTGAACCATACACATAAATGATACTTGTTGATATACAAATACAAATGATAAACTTAACATACAAATTCTAACGATACATTTGCATTGAATGACACATTGCATATTATATATTTTAGATTCATGTAAATACAAGTATGCCATATAATTATTTGTATACAAATACAAATAATAAATTATATTTATGTCTAAAGTATTCAAATACAAATAATAAATTTATTTAAAATATATAGTATGATATAAATAAATATAAAATATAAACAAAAATATAAAATATAAAATACGAAAAAAACAATAAAAATGAGAGAAAAAAATACAAAAAAGTGAGGGAAAAAAAGAACAATGACAAAAAAGAAAATAAAAAGACTGCAAAGAAAAAAGAAATAAAACAAAAAAAATAGATGAAAAAACAAAAACGAGAGAAAAAAGAGAAAGGAAAAATATAAAAAATGAGAAACAAATAAAAAGGAAAAACGAAACAAAAAAGAAAAAAAAGGAAAAAATGGAATAGAAAAAAAAATGAAAAAGGAAAAGGTAAAAAGACAGAAAAAAAAAAAGCACAAAAAGAAGCAAAAAAATAGAAAAAAGAAAGAAAAATAGAGAAAGAAAGAAAATTAAAGGAGAAAATAAAGGAGAGGTGTTATAAAACAATAAAGAATAAAGAAAAAGAAGAGTAGAGAACAATTGTTATTTCCCTTGAAGGATCTCTTGATGGGGCGAATTACAATGAAGGAAAACTCTTTTATTTATAGGGAAAAACTAACCTTAGGGTTTGTAACTTTTCCATAAATAGACATACACAATATATGGTAAAGTAAGTATTCACTAGATATGGTAAAGTAGACATTCATTATATATGGTACATTTATAACACTTCCCCTTGAATGTCTAATTGATAGATAATACACATATATTCTACCTCATTAAAAACCTTACAAGGAAAACCCAGTGGGATAAAACTTCGTAAGGAAAAAAGACCACAACGCGTATTAAATCCCTCTAATGAGAACATCCTTGAACCTTTGCATTCCGATCTCATGCACCATCTTCTTGAAAGTTGCAATTGAAGGAGACTTGATGAATAAATCAGTCATATTGTCACTTGAACGAATATGTTGCATGTTAATATCACCATTCTTTTGGAGCTTATGTATGTAGAAAAGCTTTGATGAAATGTGTTTCGTTCTATCTCCTTTTATGGATCCTTGCTTAAGTTGTTCTATGCATGCTGCATTATCTTTATATAAGATTGTGGGTATATTGTCACATTTCAAATAATATTTTTCTCGAATGAGATGTATCATGCCTCAACCATACACATTCTTGGCTTGCTTCATGAATAACTATTATCTCAGCATGGTTCCATGAAGTGGCTATGATAGACAGCTTTGTATATTTCCAAGATATTATAGTACCACCATATATGAACACATAACCTATTTGAGACTGAGCTTTATATAGGTCAGATAAGTACCTAACATCAACATAGCCAATAAGATCGGGACTGCAAACTTGCTAACAAAATTAACTGAAAAAGGCTATATCAGGCCTTATAGTATTTGCCAGATACACTAGTGCATCGATTGTACTAAGATATGGTACTTCATAACCAAGGAGTTTCTCATTCTTTTCTTGAGGTCGGAATGGATCCTTATTCAATTTTGCATGTTTCTCATTTAAGCAAAAATTCTATTGCTTTTGAAAACTCTCCAAGAATTCTAATGATACTCAAATCATCAAATTATCTCTTATGAGGATAATAAAAAGTTTTTCAGAAACTTTATATGCTTCAGGCATCTTGAATCCTTTAGAGATTTTCATATGAATTTTTGTCAAGTGACAATATCCAACATGTCAAGTGTGACATCTTCAAGTGTCTAGACTGCAAATCAAGTAAGTTCTATACTTACCAAAATACATCCTTTCGTGTCACTTGATAAATATTTCTACGTCAGCATGCTTAAATAAATGTAGAATTTAAATCCTCGTAATACCTTACAATATTGTATCAATATTATATCAAAGATATTATCGATGATATATCTTTTTGTATCGATTCACAATGTGACATAACATTTTGAGATCTCATCACTTCATTATTTTCAGGTACCTGAACCTTTTATCGGTTTCATGAAGTGTTATGTCGTAGGCTCTTCAAGAGCACATTGCCTTCTTATTATGATTATTTGCTCCTAATCCTTTTCGAGAAATATTTCATTTGGAATCTTTTAGTCTACCATGCTTCATGCATGCGTAGATTTTGTCCTTTAAAAATGTAAAGTAGAAGCACTTGCATCTTAGATATGAGATTAAATTTGAGTTAGTAAATGCTTCCGGCATATGACTTGAATTATCTTTTGAATGAGGATCTGATGATAGTTCTTAACATATTTCATAGATGCTTGTAATCTCCCCTTATGTTAGGATAACTAACATATATCCTCCATCTTTTTCGAGGAATACATCTTTACGCATCATGGTATATTTATTAATTGTATACCGCACATCAAAACTATTAGATGAAATAATTGGTTCCTAACGTTGAACCAATTGAGAGGGAAGAAATAATCATAATTTATTGGTCTAATGCATACACGTCTTATTGTATGCAACATATCGTATTTTAGACCAACACTTGAAGCTTTGTTCTCATGTTTAACGGTTTAGCTATTTATTGAAGGCATTCAATGCCAAATAGTTTTCATCAAGATGAATTGTCTTGATTACATTATCTGAAAGTTATGCTCCTAACTCAATTTTATTGAGCAAACAACTTTATGAATGTCAAACTATAAGTTGACAATAAATGTTCATGTGGTTATCCTATTGATGCATCTTTTCAACATATCACATAAAAGGTGAACGAAACCTTATTCACCTTTTATATTTTTCAGAGTTTGAGGGATCCAATCCAATAATTAGTTGGTCCAACCAACTTATCATGAGAACAAACAACATGAATATTTCTTAAAAAATTTTCTAATTCTTCATTACATGTCCAAATACTCAATATGCACATCTTTGGGATGTCATAATCATTCATGTTAACTTATGAACTTTTATTCTAGCAAACTCCAAGTTTACCATGACATATACCTTTTTACTTTAGTAAATTTCAGATTTACTATTATATGAATAAATTTCAGATTTACTACTTTAGAAGTAGATTTCAAAATAACCCTTCTCGATTATTCTACCTCATTTTGAGGTGTGAGTTGTGAAGCCACCACAATCAAGTTCACGTTTGTTGATAAACTTCACTAAATATCATTACATTCACCCAGGAAATGGATCTATGCTTATAACAATTGAAATTCTCATTCCCATGAATGAAATATAATCGTGTCTTAAGCCTATCAAACTGATAGCTTACCTATTTTATGATATTGCTGCTTCAGGAGCAAATCGAGGCATACATATGATCTAGAGAATTTTTCTCTAACATATCTTATGATCATAATACGCGTATGAAAATATCATCACTTTTGATGATCATTATCATATTGTCCCTCCATGCGTATATTCGTGCATTCAATCACTTGTCTCATTTCAGACATATTATGCGTTGTTATCATATACACTTCAAGAATGAAGTAAGTTGTCATATTTCAGACTTATCATATATTGCTACCACATTCACTTCATGGAATCAAGCATATTCAATGGACATATTTCGTGACTTTTCATTAAAAACACATTATTTTGCCTTAGGAAATGCGTCTTAGGCATAAATTGATGGGACTTAAACCCAACATATTATCATCCCTTTTGATAATATTATTCTTGAGGAATAAATTTAAAACTTAAATGGTTCTAAACCAATTATTTTTCCTCAAATCCAACAATAATTATATTATTAGTAACAAAAGACAGATAACATAAGGAATTACTAACCTTGAAACTACCTTTAGATTTATAATTTCATCTTATTTGGTAGAGTCTCGTGCTGATAACGTGTTATGAAATAATAAAGAACAAAGAAGAAGAAGAGTAGAGAGAATAGAGAGAGTAATTGTTATTTCTCTGAAAGGATCTCTTGATGGGGTGAATTACAATGAAGGAAAACCCCTTTATTTATAGGGGAAAACTAACCTTAAGGTTTGTAACTTTTTCATAAATAGACATACACAATATATGGCAAAGTAGATATTCACTATATATGGTAAAGTAAACATTCACTATTTATGGTACATTTATAACAAGGGGGCTATAGATTGTAATTAATTATCAAAAAATATTATGGATTGTAATTAATTGAAACTTAGACTACATAGGATAATTAAAAACTTATATTTTCTGAGCCATAATTATCCCTTAAATATATTCATTATTAAACATCATAAATAAGATGTACTAAAAGGAGGTTATAATTAAAACTCAAATAAGCAACACTACGTGAATATTTTTTAATTGTTTTAAATGTAGTTTTTTATTTAAAGTGTCGGTATCACCGTTGCCAAGTTTCTGTCTACATATATCAATTTTATATTAAAATAGAGTTAAAAAAATGTAGCTTTTCTTGAAGTTAGTTGAAATTAAGATGATTGTAGAAAAAAATGTGTATTTCTGAAAATTTTATTTTAAACAAAAGAAAAAAATTAATAAAGTGAAGGAAAATATATACTTGAGCGGGGGTGGGGAAGAGTGAATGCGAGTGTGACGCGACACGAGTTGATACGGGTGAAAAATGTTACGTGGGTGGGGCAAGGCAAAGGGGATTCAAAATTTTGTGGTTGCTCCGCCTCACCTCATTACAATAGATCTAACTTACATTGCTTAAACTAGTAAATACCAATAAATTAAAAATAATTAGAGAAAATTTATTTTGCTGGTCAAAATTCTTGACAACTCAAAATTGGGACTCAGTGAAAGGAAATGAAAAAATAAAATAAGGTCATGCTCTTCTCATCTTGGCATCAATATATAGTATAATGGGGATGCATAGCATTAGTAATTAAGTAGTATTACAAGGTATATTAGTTCAAACTGGAGGCTCCCTTACTACAGTTCGAATAGGGGCACTGCTAAAGTTAATAACATTATCAATCGCAACCTTTCTAGGAAAGACAATTCCTAGTTTGTCTGCTACAAGTATTTCCATTGCATACAAAGGAGGAATTGTCAAAATTTGCACTTGATCAAAAGAGCCATTCTCAACCCCATTTCTGGCCAAAGCATCAATTACTTTGTTCTGTTCCCTGTATGTGTGCTTCAAGATTGGATTGCCTAGCCTCTGCAATAAGTACCTGCACTCCAAAATAATATTGCAACAGCCAAGATGGTTAGAGGATATCATATTACACTACTAGAAACAAAATGAAAAATTGACCACAAAATGTGGTAGGAAAAAACTAATCACACGTGGTCGGTTTTTTAATTTTTTTTCAAAAAGTGACCACATGTGGTCGCTTTTATATTTTAAAAAATCAAAATAATTATTTCAATAATTTTTATATTAATTATAATTTATTTTACAAATAAAAAATTTTAAAAAAATAACAATATCAACTACATGTGGTTGTTTTTTTTTAATTTAAAAAAAAAAGCTTAAAATATTTTTAAAAACCGACCACTTAAAAATTCTTTTTAAATTTATTTTTAGAAAAACCGACCACCAGTGGTCGGTTTTTATTTTTTTATTTTTTAAAAAGAAAATACTTTTCAAAAAACCGACCACTTGTGGCCAGTTTTAATTTTTTTTTAAAAAAGAAAATACTTTTAAACATAATCTTTATACGTAATCAATAACTATATATATGTAATCAAATATATATATTATTTTAATAAAAAAGAATTATTCTTAATCAGTATAATAACTTTTTGAAATTACATTGGTCACACGTAGTCGATAATCAGTATAATAATAATAAAAATCAATCACTCTTTAATTTTTGAAAAAATTACACTTAAAAATATATCAAATAAAATCAACAAATTATGTTAAACATAATCTTTATCTTTACCTATGTTTCAAAACATAACATTTTCCTTTGTATATACGTTAAATGACGTTAAACATGCATAATTTGTATAATGAATATGTGTGTGTATCTCTCTCTCTCTCTCTCTCTCTATCTCTATATATATATATATATATATATATATATATATGAAAATGGTCAAAAGCCCTCCCAACCTTTACCCCAAATTCCAACTACACACTTATACTTTGTAGGGGTCCTATGACCCCCCTAACTATTTTAAAGATGAATTATTACCCCCCTAAAAAGCCACAACCACATCTTCACTGAAGGGGTGAAACCCATGAGTTTGACCAGTCAATTTTTTTTTATTTAGTTATCATTTCCCCTAATTTTCCACCATTTTCAATTTTACAAACACAAATTAAAATTTCATCATTCTCACCAAACAAAATATCAATATTCTTGAATCATCATCTAATCTATATCATTGAATGAAATTAGACAAACAAGGATAATTAAATTCCTAACAATCTCTCACATATAATTGAATTTTATTCTTTGTTTCTTAATTCCACCCCAAATTTGATAAAAAAGGGTGAGGTGGGGTGGCGACGACAGGTAATGGAGGTGGGGGTGGCGGTGGCAGCTAATGGGGGGTGGGGTAGCGGTGGTGATAGCGAATAATGGGGGTGGTCTTTTCTGGAGGAGCAGAAGTTACAGAAGAGGAACTGGCTCACACTCCTTTACAGGCTATTATTTTGGCTGATAGTTTCACCACTAAGTTTCGACCCATTACTCTTGAACGCCCTAAAGTAATCCCTATACTTTCTGCGCCATTGCCCTTTTCATATATCACATAGGATTAATGATAAATGTTTGTGGTTAATAATAGTTGGTTAATACTCAGGGGATTTTCGTTAGGTATTGTTTGCCACTGCAACAAGTGACCTAAGCAATCTGTTTTCTTTTTGTGCTCTTCATGCTCGTTGAGCGTGAACGTTTCCTTTGATAGTTAGCAATTGGAAACAATTCAAACTGTTCGTGGTATCTTTAGTGTAATTTGTGAATTTCTAAATAAATTTTTGAAATGTTAATTATATCTGTATCAGACATTATACTTTTGACAAGATTGTATGAATAACATTAATTATTAATACACATTTGGAATAACATTAATTTTGACAGGATTTTGAAAAAGTTGGATAATAAAAAAAAGAAACGATTGAAGATTTGTATGGGGACAAAAATGAAGGAAGGTGAAGTAGTGGTCAAATGGTGGGAATGGTGGAAATGGTGATGACGTTGGCGACATTGGTGGAATGGTGGTGGAGAGTTGTTGAAGCTTTTTATCTTATGAGAGAGTATTTTAGGGATGGAAATATGTGATGAAGAGAGAGTTCTTGATGCCATTGTTTCAAAAAAGAAGGAGAAGAAGAAGAAAGAAGATGAATAAAGAAAAAGAACAATTAAAAATAAATAAATATAAAAAATAATTTTTTAATAAATAACTTTTGTTCTCACTCTCTTTAAAGAGAGTGAGACACACTCTCTTGCCATGTCAGCATTTGGGGGGGGGGGGGGGGGGGGGGAAGAATTCTACTTTAAAATAGTTCAGTGGTTCATAGGACCCCCACAAAGTATAAGTGTGTAGTTGAGATTTAGGGTAAAGGTTGGGGGGGCCTTTGACCATTTTCTCTCTCTCTCTCTCTCTCTCTCTCTATATATATATATATATATATATATATATATATGTATATATATATATACATACATACACACACACACATATCATGTAGTGATCGATTGATGAACGATTTAGTCAAAACCTAGTATATTAAGCTAATCAAATATAATTAATTGATCACTCATCTGAATATGTATATGAAACACGTCGCATTATATTATTGGATAAAATACTTGTGTACGTATGTGATATATATAGTACGTATTTAGAACTTGATATAGTCGATAGTGTGTATATATGTGTGTATGTATAGGTATATATATATATATATGTATATATATATACGTATATATATATATCGTGTAGTGACGTATGCAGTAATCGACAATTATGTGTGATGTTTATATACTTATTTGATGTTTATATATGTGTATATGTGTGTGATTTTATATACTTATTTGAAAGTTGATAGACAAGCGAATATATGCATATATATGTATATCTCATGTAGTGACGTATGCAGTAATCGAAAGCCCGATACCTGAATCTCTATGTCAAAATATTTTAAATAATACATTGATATCATACTATTGGGGAAATAGATATACTATTTAGTGTGAATATGTAGATACGCGTATATTGTTGAAGTTGTAATAACGTAAGACAAGTAATCAATAATTTATTTGATTAACATATTGTATAACGAAGTATATATATATCAATGAATTTTGCAATTTACGATTAATTTTTTTTAGTTAGCATTTAATTACGATATTATATATATATAATATCGTAATTAAAAGCTAATTAATAAAAAAATTATCGTAAATTACAAAATTTATTGATATTATTATACGATTGAGGAAATATACTACTCGTGTTATTGTTATAAATATTATAGAATTTATTAAAAAAATAATTTATTTAAAATTAATTTTAATTTGTTAATTGATTGATTTATTAATTTTACAAATTAAAATAATATTTTTTATTATTTTGTCAAAAACCAACCACATGTGGTCAGTTTTCTAAAATATAATTAATCGATTACTCATCTGAGTATGTATATAAAACACGTCGCATTATATTATTGGATAATATACTTATGTACGTATGTGATATATATAGTACGTATTTAGAACTTGATATAGTCGATAATGTGTATATGTGTGTGTGTGTATATATATATATATATATATATAGTATATACATATTAATTATATAGTGAAGGTATGGTAATGTCATAAAATAAAACTAACCGATAATTCATCTAATCAGTATATGTGAAATACGTTATATATTATTATTATGGGGTAGCATATTAAAATCGTGTATGTGATGTTTATAGTCCTTATTTGAAAGTTGATGGACAATTGAATATATGTATATCTCGTGTAGTGATGTATGCAATAATTGAAAGCTCGATAACTGAATCTATATATCAAAATATTTTGAATAATACATTGATATCATACTATTGAGGAAATAGATATATTATTTATAGTATCAATATGTAGATACACATATATTGTTGAAGTTGTAATAATGTAAGACAAGTAATCAATAATTTATCTGATTAACATATACTATTAAGAGGTATGTATATATATATATATATATATATATATATATATATATATATATATATATATCAACGAATTTTACAATTTACGATAAATTTTTGGTTAATTAACATTTAATTATGATATATATATATATATATATATTATTATACGATTGAGGAAATATACTATTGGTGTTATTGTTATAAATATTATTAAATTAATTAAAAAATTAATTTATTTAAAATTAATTTTGACTTATTAAATTATTTATTTATTGATTGTAGTAATTAAAATAATTTTTTTATTATTTTGTTGAAAATCGACTACGTGTGGTCGGTTTTTATTAAATATCCAAAAAATCGAAAACATAATGTCGGTTTTCAACAAAATAATAAAAAAAATAATTTTATAACTCCTACCCGACCCACCACCACATGTCCCGACCCGATCCGCACGTTATAAACTATTTCATATCGACCTAAACACCAAAATACACAAACACACACACAAAATTCACACAAAACCTTAAACACACCCAAATTACTTTCCCAATCGCAAAAATCACGCCAAAATCACCATAACCACTACTCCGGCGAGTGCTCTGACCACTGTTCCGGCGACTACAACTCATCTCAGGTATGAAATTTGTTGAATTTTGTGGTTTTTGTGTTTTTTGAGGTTGATTTATAGGTGTACTAGTTTATATAATTGTGAAATTTATAATGTTGAAGATTAGGTTAGTTTGAACTAGTTTTTTTAAACTCGTTTGAAGCTCGAATTTTATTTAGTTATTTATGGAATTTTTGAGTTATACACATAATTGTTTGAACTAGTTTTTCTTGTTTAGCTTGTTGGTTTTGATTCTTGAATAGATTTTATGGTTTAGCTTGTTATCTTTAAAGTGAATGGATTTACTTTTATGGTTTAGCACTTTAGCTTGTTGTTTTTTATATGAGTTTTGCTAAATCACTCAAAGTTGGAATATTTTGTCTTAATTTTTTTAGGTTCTTGATTCAGTGACCGGTTATCTCTTTCACTTTAATTTAGGCCAAGCAAAGGTAAGTTAATTTCTCTCGATTCACTATTGTTGTGATCTTTTTTTTATTGTTATATTAAAGTCTAGTGAAGCCGTGTGTGACCTTGTTCGATTCACTAGCAGTGTTGTTATGTTCTTGTTATTGTTTATATTGAAGTCTACTGAAGCCGTGGTGTTGCTTTATTCGATTCACTAGCATTGTTGTTGAGATCTTGTAGGCCTTGTTGTTGCTTGTTTCGTGAATGTGGTTTTGTTTTGATACTTAGTTTGTTGAAAATAGTTAAGTCTAAGGACTTTGAAGGGGATTTTGTGGTTTGAATGTGGTTTTGTTTTGATACTCAGTTGCTTGAAAATGATTAAGTGTAAGGACTTGAAAGAGATTTTTTTTTAATTTTTGAATGTGGTTTGGTAGGTGATGTAGTTGCTTGAAAATGGTTTAGTCTAGGTACTTTGAAGGGAATTTTGTGGTTTGAATGTGGTTTTGTTTTGATACTTAGTTGCTTGAAAATGGTTAAGTCTAGGGACTTTGAAGGAAATTTTGTGTTTTGAATGTGGTTTTGTGTTGATACTTAGTTGGTTGAAAATAGTTTAGTGTAGGGACTTTAAAAGAATTTTTTTTTATTTTGAATGTGGTTTGGTAGTTGAGTTTGTTGCTTGAAAATGGTTAAGTGTAGGGACTTGAAAGGGAATTTTTTTGTTTTGAATGTGGTTTGGTAGGTGATGTAGTTGCTTGAAAATGGTTAAGTCTAGAGACTTTGAAGGGGATTTTGTGTTTTGAATGTCGTTTTGTTTTGATACTTGGTTGAAAATAGTTAAGTGTAGAGGCTTTAAAGGGAATTTTTTTGTTTTGAATGTGGTTTGGTAAGTGACTTAGTTGCTCGAAACTGGTTAAGTGTAGGGACTTGAAAGGAATTTTTTTTGTTTTGAATGTGGTTTGGTAGGTGATGTAGTTGCTTGAAAATGGTAAGTCTCACTACAAAAAAACCTCGTTTAGCAAGAGACCAATAACGTTGCTAATCAATAGGAATCCGTCGCTAAATCCATTTAGAGACGGATCAGCAACAAAATATTATTCATTGCTATATTGCGCATTACTAACCATTTAGCAACAGAAAAATAAAATCCATTGCTAGATTTGCAACGGAATAGAGACATCCTATATCCGTTGGTATATTTTTGCAACGAATATATTCGTTGTTATATTTGTAAGTGTCGTTACTAATTTCATGTTGTATTTCGTCATTTTGATTATTTCCTGATCAAATATTTCATTGCTAGTCCGTCGTTAAAAATTCCCAATTTTTGTGACAAAAAATATTTTTCTCAATCCGTTGCAAATATTTTAGTTTGGCAATGAGTAATTTTGTCGCTAAATCTGTCGTCATTACTTTTCTTTCAATATCTTTTTATTTATATTTTGAATATTAATAGAATATTATAAAATTCTCATAATACCCAAAATTCATATAAAAAAAGCCACATATATATAGATAGCAAAATCTTCTTACAATATCCAACATGCATATAAAAGAACTCATATATATAGATAGAAAAAGTCTAAACATCCTCAATACCAAACATAGCAACATCTAAACACATAAGTATGTCCAAAACATCCTCAATACCTACATCCATCAAGTATGATTTTTTGTTGCATAATTTTAAGCGTTTCAACAAAATAGACCATCAAAAACCAATGCACTGATCGTCAAAAGTATCACAACTGATCAAGATCATTGCAATCATCATTTAAGGAATCAAGATCATCCAAAGGAGTAGCCGGAGGTGTAATAACTGATCGTGAAGAACCAACTTCTGTACCTCTTCAAATTAATTTTTAAGTGCGGGAATCAATCGCTTAACAAACTCATCCAAATTCGAATCTGCAGCTGGTACCGATTCATGTGAAGCTGAAGATAAATTCTTTACCCAAGAAATATACAGAGTTTGGCCGTAGTAGCCTTTGGCTTTAGATCCAAGACCAAGTACTCTTCGCTTCTTTTCTCCTCCGGCAGCTTGGTAATATGCTTTAATTTAATCAATAACAGATTCTGATAGTGTTTTTTCTCGTAATATTTCTTCAAATCTTTCCTATATTAGTGGAAGTCAAATTATAACGGATTGTACTTACAAATGATTAGATACCAAAAAGTACTTTAAACTAAAAAATGAGAATTAAGTAAACTACTACATTAAGATTTAATCTTACATGGACGATTCAGGAATGTTCATCAACGAAAGATTTTCCATTATGACCATGTGTGTGAACATGCAAATGTAACTCACTTGGTGTCGGATCTTGACCGATTTTAGCAACCTGTAAAAAAGAAGTGTTGAGCATTGTACTAGAACAAAACTGCTGGAACATTTCATGTAAGCCAAAAATATTTGTAAAGCCATAATTCAAGTGGAACGTAGTTGGTCATCAGGTAAATATTATTAGTGCGTGGTCAGAACTGTGTTATCCAATTTACATTGTTCTTACTAAGCAATGACTGAAAAGAGATTGCTGAATTTCATTGCATCAAAATTACTGAGACCATATACTAATAATGAACATTTGGAAATTTCCAGTTAGATTCTAGTGTGAAGGTTATATAAGATAAAAACCAATCACATAAAACAGACAAGTAATTTCCAGAATCATAAGGTCTTGATTCTACCCAATACATCTCGAAGAACATGTAAATATATGAATCCTTAGTAATATACCACTCTGCGACATATAAGCACAGTTTACATTGAAGTTTTTCAAGTTACAAGACAACAACAGAACACAACATACCAAATACAACACAGGAGACAGAAACAGTGAGGAGTGATCAACATTTAAGATAAACAGTAAACAGAAATGCAATAATAGCATAATGTTAAACTAAGTTTAGACTGTCTCACAACAAATTACAGCTTAATACTTGAAATATATACTTACAAGTCTCTTTCGGTACTCTCCAATTGAGATAGATCCTCCCGTGTGAGTTCCAACAGTGACTTCTTTGCCCCCACTATGATTCTGTGCATTTATTTTTGACTTTTCAACACACTTTGGATTTGCCCAAAGTCGCTGCCAGCTTTCTCAGACATCTTCATATATAAAATCTTGCCTAATCCCTTTCTCTTTGATTTTAGCAATGAAATTTCTATACACAGTTGCTGCCTTACTCTGCCAGTGTTTCTTTACTGCAGCATCAGTAATGGAAGAATCCCAATAGAAGTGTTTTTGAAATAAATTTCTAAGATAACACATTAATATCATATTTATAAAAATTAGTACACTTTACAAAATCAATTATGATGAAGATGTATACCTTGAATTCCCCAAAATAGCCATCTTTTATGTCACATGAGACACCTTTCCAATTGACTCCATTGTGATCAAGTTCACTTTTGAAAGACTCGTGTATCCTATTGGAGCATGCCTTAGAAAGTTGCAATCTGTATCAATATGAAGACATTATTTAGAGGTTACTATAAATAAAAAATAATATATAATAATAGACAAGAAATGGACTAACCCTACAAAAGTTATAGTAATAAGGGTCCGCACATGGCTCCGACTGGAATTACTTTCTCCATTTGTGTTGCTACGAGATATTTCCTCACCTACTTGGTTGGTTTGTGAAGACGTACCTACAGTTGTTGGGTTGGTCTTATTTGGAGTAGTAGGAGACATACTACCATGATTAGAAGTTGGAGCACCTATGCCACCAGTTGTTTGTGGTGCAACTGTAGTGGGAATAGTAGGCATGTTTGCAGTATGAACAGGCATATTATTCCTAGCTGCTGAGTTGCCCGCACACCCTATGATTTCTCAACCTGTACCTCTTCCTCGAGTCATATTTATTAAAAAAATTATACTTGTTAAAGTGGAAAGAAGATACAAATTTTGCACAAAAAGTCACAATATCATATAATATTCTAATTTTGAAATCCTATCCAATAAAATACCTCACAGCAACATACCTTACTGTCATTCAGGAATCTCATGTAACATTAGAATACTCACAACAAGAACCAAGAACAGATCAAGAACCGCCAACATAATAAGAACTACCAAAATACTCACAATAAGAACCACTAACAGATCAAGAATCACCAATAGAACCACCAAAATACAAAAAAATACTCCCATTGTAATTCTTTCCATAAGAACTCCTCCCAAATGAAGAACCAACAACAGAACAAAAACAACTAATAGAATCACAAAAATACTCACAACAAGAACCACCAACAGATCATGAACTACCAACTAAACCACCAAAATGCTACAGAATACTCCCATTGTAATTCTATCCACAAGAATTCTCAAATAAAGAACCAACAACAGATCATCAACCAGAAAAAAATAAAACATATATATATGTGTAGACGGAAAGCAGACCAAAAGTTGATTATGTTCATCCATTTTCAAGGATAAAGTCGATTGATTAAGACACTCACCTATTTGGTTCCTTAGAGTAGATGTACCTTCTCTTATTCTGTTGATCTGATTTATAGCAGTCGGAGATGATTCAGGAGTAGTATGGTTGCTACCATCACCAGATATTCGAAATGTTGATCTAATTTGAAAAATCAATGGTTGAACTTGATTTGTATTATTTTGACCACCTATGACATCATCTTGAGAAGTAACAATAAAAGGAGTGGGAACAGTAGTTACGTTTGCAGTAACATCATTATTACTCCTAACTGCAGACTTACCTCCACACCTTGTGCTTACGCAACCTCAACCTCTAGCTGTATCTATAAAAAACTATATTAGTTAAAGTGGAAATACTATGCAAACTTAATAATATCAAAAGAAGCAAACAACAATATATAGATAAGGTATTAGAAAATGAAAAAGCATAGTTGTAGCCTAAAAAAATGAATGAGAAATGAAAGAGTCAAAAATTGAAAAGTAGAGCATAAAACCTGTTGAAGCAACAAGTTTTGTGTAAACAATGAGACAAAGAAAATGATACTAGTTTGACAAAATGGATTCTCACAAAATAAAAATAAGATACAATAGCATATTTTTTACCAAGCACTAATCGCTATCTGTGTCTTCTTCCAAATCTTCCTCTTCATCTTCCTCAGTTTCCTCAGTTTCATACTCTTTTTCTGTAGCATCTTCTTGGTTGTCATGATGTTCTTGTAATAAACCATAGTCAATGACTCCATCCATTTCAATTAAGCCACTATTTGTATCATGTAAGTGTATGCTTTCATCTGTGGCAACATTCATGTCTATCTCATAGACTTGAACTTCTTCAACTTGAAATAGAATATTTAGTTCTGCAGCTGTCTCAATTTCCTCATTGGGTAATTCAACAACATTTTAAGGTTTGATCTTCAATATAGCTACCCAATCATCCTTGTCCTTTTTCTTGCTAGGATAAGACACATAACACACTTGAGTTGCTTGCATTGTCAGAATAAAAGGTTCATATTTTTTATAGCGGCGATGATGGTTAATATCAACCAATTTATACTGATTATGCTTTTTAACACCAACATCCATAGTTGGGTCAAACCATTCATATTTGAATAGTACAGTTTGCTTTAAAGGTGTTTCGTGGTATTCCACTTCTATAATCTCTTTTATCCGCCCGTTGAAATCACTAAAAGTTGGATCTGAAATACAAACTCCACTATTCATTGTTGATCTTGCGCTACCATAAAAATCCGTATGAAACTTGTATCCATTAACAAAATACACCGAATAATATGTAGCACCTATCAATGGTCCACGAGCAAGACTACATAGGAATTCATTCTCAAAATAATTGAGCCGGACCTATTTAGAAGATTATAAAATTTAGTTCAATTTCATACGTTACTTTAAGTGCATAATTGTATAAAATATCTTAATTTTTGAAGCCTTACATATTGCTTGAACCATATAGGGAAATTTGCTTCAAGGCTCTCATTTATTTGATCTTGAGAGACATTTGGAAATTCTTCTTGGAAACATTGCACAAACATACTTCATTTAAAGAAAAAAGATTTTAATTTCAAGTCATGATTTATGAATATGCTTATAAAATTAAGTTGATACAACTAACTTTGTTACCTCACATATGGCTCAACCTCTTCACAATTTAGCAAAATATAAGTTTGGGCAGCGTTGATTTCCTGAAGAGTTAGATTCCTCTTTTTTTATTCTTCCCATAATCGTCTAGGCTGGGTGAATATTGATAAATTTCCTTCAACTTCTTCCACAATACCACCATCATCATTTTGATCCACATTATAATTGCGTGTCATGACATATGGTTCAAAATAATGAGAAAACAATAGTGTTGACTCTGTCATCAAGTAAGCTTCATATATAAAACCCTCAACACTTGCTTCATTCCCAATCATTCTTTTAAGACTTCCAAGATACCTAAATAGAAAAATGGATAAACCATTATATTTGAAAAGTAAATAACAACATTATTCTCATAAGTTAAACTTGAATTTTTGCATTAGCTTTCAAAAGGATACATCCATCGATATTGTATAGGTCCAACAATCTTGCTTCATATGGAAGGTGCACAGGCAGATGTTCCATTGAATCAAAGAACCCAGGAGGAAAAATACGTTCTAACTTGCACAAGATTTATGGAATATCTCCCTGTAATCTCTTCATTTCATCCACTCGGAGAGTAGTCGATGTAAGATCTTTAAAGAATAAGCTCAATTCTATAAGTGCCTGCCATACATTATTTGGAAGTAGTTCACAAAAAGCAATAGGCATCAATCGTTGCATGAACACGTGACAATCATGAATCTTCATGTCAAATAACCTTTTCACAGATGTGTCTGGGCATCTACCCAAATTTGAAACATATCCATCTGGAAATTTTAACTTTTACCCAATTAAACAAGATTGTGCTTGCCTCCTTGTCTATTGTATATGCAATTTTGGGATATTTTCCAGAAGCATGCTTTGCCAATTGAGGTCAATCACAGTAATTGACCATATCTAGACGAGCTTATGGATTGTTTTTGGTTTTCTTATTAATATTGAGGACTGTATTAAATACATTATCAAAGAAGTTTTTCTCAATATGCATGACATCGAGGTTATGTCGAATCATGTTGGAACTCCAATAAGGTAAATCCCAAAAGATGCTTCACTTTTTCCATCCACAAGAACTACATATTCGTTGATTAACTTCTTCTGTATCTAACTCTGTTACTTTTCTTATCCCCAAATCACAAATTTGATTCAATATCTGTTCTCTGGTTCTGCAGGGTGGTGGTGATCTTTTGACAGTTCGACCTTTAAGAAAATTTTTATGATCTCTCCTAAATAGATGATATTGGTCAAGGAACATTCTGTGACAGTCAAACCATGATGTTTTCCGACCAAGTTGTAATCTAAAGGATTGTGTTTCCTCCATACAATAAGGACAAGCAAACTTACCTACAGTACTCTATCCTGATAACATAGAATATGATGGAAAGTCACTGATTGTCCACATCAAAGATGCCCTTAATTGAAAATTTTGTTTTTTGAAGATATCAAATGCTTCTACACCTGTCTCCCACAACAGCGTGAATTCATTTATTAGAGGCTGCAGATAAATATTAATTTTATGTTTGGGATTGTTTGGCCCAGGAACAATGACAGTTTAGAACATATAAGCCTTTTTCATGCACATCCTTGGAGGTAAATTGTATGGAGTGACAATTACTGGCCATGACAAATATTTTCTCCCAGACTAACTGAATGGTTGGAAACCATCAGTACATAACCCCAACCTAACATTTCTTGGTTCATCAGCAAAAAAGGATGACTTTAAAGTCTACAACTTTAACACAAAGTTACATCACAAAAGTTAATCGGATTTAAAGAAAATCCTCAATCGGTAAGTAAAAGAAAATAGAGGCAGTTTCACAAATAATGAAGAACACAAACGGCAATAAAGAAACATATGAAAAACTAATCAAAAATCATTTAAAAGGGAAAATGTTATAGTACTAGATATATGCTAGCTCACTTTCTGGCACTTGCTGGTATCCTTAGTGGATCTCTCTAAAAACCCAAAATATAACGTCACAATCAGATTAAGAAAAAACAACAACATATACCAAATGTGATCCCACAAATGGAATCTTTTGAAGGATAAAGGCTAAACAGTCAACACAAAAAATAGAAAATGATTATGATAATTACACAATTTTAAAAAAACATGAAACATACTACATTTTATTGTTTACAGAAAATCAGAACAAAAGTAAGCAAAAGTGACTCAAACTGCTCTATGTTTTCTAACTTTTTCAACATGCAACACACTAAGTACAACCTTACATAAACCTGTACATAAAAAAGACAAAACTAAACCACACAAATGAAAAACTTGTTGAAGAAATCAAAGATTAATGAACCTGGAATAGAAGATACAAAAAAAACATAAATAGAAGTTAAGAGGAAAAATATTATTCCCATTTCAATTAAATAACCACTAACACAATATTTTAACACAACAATAGAACAAAGAAAATTGAAAAAGCTAAAAAAAACCACAAATAGAACTTCAAATAAAAAATTAAAAACCCTAAACATAATCAATGTATGGAAAACACTGAAAATTAAACCATAACCAGAAATTTTTTTGAAGAAATTTCAGATTCATAGACATGCAACATTGGAATATCAAAAACCCTATAAAAATAATTCTGAGAAAGAAAATACAGTTACTATTTTGAGTAAATAACCGTTTATCAAATTTTTTAACACAATAATCGAAGAACCCTAACTGAAATAGCTCAGAAAATCCTAAACATATCATTAACACGTCACTTCTAACATAGAAATTAAGAAATTAAAAGAGGAGAAACAACTAAAATTACGAGATATAAAATCTAACCTCTAATTTAGATTCAAAATTCATCGATTGACACTCTTTTTGACTGATATTAAGCGATTAGGGAGAGAAAAGGGCAAGGGGACTATTTTTGGAGAAAGAGGCAGATGATGTTATATTTTAGGAACAAAGTAAAATAAAAGACATAGCCATAATGTTAGGTTAGTAGGGTGATGGATTTAGCAACGGATTTATAATCCGTTGCTATATATCTGTTGCTAATCATTAATTAAATATACACCTAATATATTATTAAAAATGGTAAAATACTTCCAGAGACAGTATTTTTGTCGCTATTGCAGTCTCCACCATGTCAAAAAAAGTTCCCTCTATTTTTGTAGCTAATTTTGTCACCAAAATAAAGGCGCCAATATTTACCGCCAAAAATTAGCAACCAATTTTATATTCCGTTGCCATTCCGTCACTAATTAGGCTATTAATTTTAATTTCATATATTTAGCGAAAAAATTTCTATTTCGTTGCAATTCCATCATTAATTAGCGACAAAAAAGCCTTTGTTGCTATAAATTCGTTGCTAAAGGCAGTTTTTTTTGTAGTGTCTGGGGACTTTGAAGGGGATTTTGTGTTTTGAATGTGGTTTTGTTTTGATACTTATTTGGCTGAAAATGGTTAAGTGTAGGGACTTTAAAGGGGATTTTTTTTGTTTTGAATGCGGTTTGATCAGTGACTTAGTTTCTTGAAAATGGTTAAGTGTAGGGACTTTGAATGGGGTCGTGTGTTTTGAATGTGGTTTGATAGGTAACTTAGTTGCTTGAAAATGGTTAAGTGTGGGAACTTGAAAGGGAATTTTTTTGGTTTGAATGTGGTTTGGTAGGTGATGTAGTTGCTTGAAAATGGTTAAGTCTAGGGACTTTGAAGGGGATTTTGTGTTTTGAATGTGTTTTGTTTTAATACTTAGTTATTTAAAAATGTTTAAGTGTAGGAACTTTGAAGGAGATTTTGTGTTTTGAATGTGGTTTGTTAGGTGACTTAGTTGCTTGAAAATAGTTAAATTTTTGTGACTTGATCTAATTAGTTTAATTTGATTGATTGCGTAGATAGAACCTGATTATAGCTGGATATATCAACGGAACAATGATAATAGAATGGGTATTAGGGAGGAATTCGTTGAAGGTGTCAAAAGATTTGTTGAACATGCTATGACACTTGATATGTGGACACGTTATCAGATTATTCATTGTCCTTGTGTTAGATGTGATGGTATCAATCTTGTAAGTGAAGAAGATATAAGGGAACATCTTTATAGAAAGGGGTTTCATGAGGACTTTTTAAGATTGTATGGTATTAATGGGGATGCTGTGCAGAATAACTTTATTGTTGGAGAAAGCAGTAGGTCTCCAGGGCATAATGAATATCAAGATATTAGGATGACAAAAATGGTGCACGATGCTTTTGGGATATAACATGGGGTTGACTTTACGAAAAATATTAAAGATGTTCCTAATAGCGAAATGGGCAATTTCTATAAAGAATTCCATGCTGCTAGTCATCCTTTGTTTGACGGGTGTTCACACTCTCATTTATCTATTGTTGTTAGATTATTAAGTATTAAATATGACTGGAATATTGCTGAAGGAGGAATGGACTCAATGATAGACCTTATTAAAGAGTTAGTTGACCCCGGCTTGGAGGTTCCTGATTCTTTCTATAAGGCAAAAAGATTGGTGTCAAAGTTAGTTCTATCCTTGATTAGAATTGATTATTATGAAAATGGCCGCATGTTATACTTTAAGGAAGATGCTAACCTAGAGTTCTGTAAGTTTTGTCAGTACTCTCGATATAAGCATAGTTCTACTGGAAATCAAATTGCTATTAAGGCAATGCATTATTTACCTCTTATACCAAGGTTGAAGAGGTTGTATGCTTTAAATAACTCAACTCCTCATATGATAAGACATGGTGAAAATAGAAGGCCCACTGGTGTTATGTGTCATCCATCTGATGGAGAGGCTTGAAAGTATTTTGATACAACTTATCCAAATTTTGTAGCTGAGCGACAAAATATTCGATTGGGATTATGTGTGGATGGGTTCTCTCATTTTTCAGTTGGTGGTGCGCCATATTCATGTTGGACTGTATTTATCACTCCTTATAATCTTTCTCCTGAAATGTTGATGACTAGTCCTTATATATTTTTGAATTATTTTATTCGGGGCCCGCGTAATCCAAAAAGCGGAATAGATGTCTACTTGCAACCTTTGATTGATGAACTTCAAATTTTATGGCATGAGGGGGTTGAAACTTGGGACATCTCTCTTAAATAGAATTTCAATCTGCATGTGTATCTAATGTGGAATGTTAATGATTTTCCTGCTTATGGAATATTGTCTAGGTGGATGACTGCTGGAAAGCTGGCTTGTCCATACTGCGTGGAAAAAACTAAATCTTTCACATTGAGACATGGCAGTAAAAATTCATGGTTTGATTGTCATCGTTGTTTCTTGCCACCTGATCATGAATTTAGGAGTTTCAAGAATGCATTCAAAAGGAATAGAAGGAAACATGATGATCCATCTCTAAGACTGTCTGGTCATGAGGTCTGGGAAATAGTTCAGGATTTGCCTAAAGCCAGCGAGGAACGATTGTATAGGCTTGGTGGATATGGCGTTTCGCATAACTGGACTAAGCAAATTATATTTTGGGAGTTAGAACATTGGCCAGATAATTTACTTACACATAATGTTGATGTCATGCATACTGAGAAGAACTATTTTGACAACTTATTCAACACAGTTATAGATGTCACCGACAAAACAAAGGATAATCCTAAGTCTAGACTTGACTTACCAGAATATTGCAACCGCAGAGAATTACACTTACAGCAGGGGACCAACGACAATGTTCTCATACCTAAGGAAAGTTTTACATTCAAGTTAGACCAAAAACGTCAAATATGTGAGTGGGTTCAAAGTTTGAAGATGCCCAATGGATATGCCTCAAATTTGGGAAAGAGGGTTGATATGACACAAGGATTCTTGCATGGAATGAAAAGCCATGATTTTCATGTTTTCATGGAATAATTACTTCTAATTTCTTTTGTTGGTTTACCTAAAAACATATGGAATCCAATAGCAGAGATCAGTTTGTTCTTCAAAGTCTTATGTGCCACCACATTAAAATAAGAAAATCTAGCGCGAATGGAAAGTAATATTGTTGTTATCACCAACAAGCTAGAGAAGATTTTCCCTCCAGCATTCTTCAATGTGATGGAACATCTTCCCATTCACCTTGTACATGAAGCTCGGCTAGGCGGTCCAGTTCAAACTAGGTGGATGTATCCATTTGAATGGTAAGCATTTGCAATATATTTAAATTCATACATATCTTTTTTAAATAAAGTAAACATCTAACCTTAAGATTGTACAGGGCAATTGGAAAATTGAAAAATGGTCCCAAAAACAAACATAGGGTGGAAGGCTCTATAGTTGAGGTATATCTTGCAAGAGAAACTTCTCAATTTTGTTCATACTACTTTCGTGATGAGGTTGCTTGTTCAAAAAATCGACTGAATCTTTATTAGGACGATTTGAATGAGCCTCATTTGTATCCAATATCAATTTTCAATCAATCTGATTGTAAGGCTAAAGAGACCATACTCGCCGGCTCACTCCCACGGAGCGTAAATCATCAACTTTGTATGTCATGCCTAATTGCTCAAAAATTAATCCCTTTTTGAAGTAAAGAGATTAAAATTTTCACATATCTTATTTGTTTACTCATTCCCTTAAAGAAACTAATTGTGTTTTCCATGTTGGATGTTCAGTTCATTTAGGAATCATTTCCACGAAAATCAAGTGCATGCATCCTTTGCAACATGGTTTAAAAATGAGGTTAGTAAGTGTATTAATATTTCTACAAATTTTAAAAATTTACACATTCCTCAACTAAAATATATATATATATATATATATATATATATATATATATATATAATATTTTTAGGTACATCATTCACCAAATATATATGTATATTTCTTTGGGTCCAGTTGAAGCTAAAGCAATGTCCCAATACAAAGTAAATGGGTTAAATTTTCCACCGAACAACACTCCAGAACAAGGAAAACAAAGAATAGTGGTGTTTTGGTTAAGAGTGATGATGATGTTGATTACTTTGGCATCATACACGAGATCTTAGAACAGGAGTATGCTGGTTTCCCAATAAAAAAATTGTTCTCTTTCAATGTAAGTGGTTTGATCCAAGAACAAGAGGTACAAGAGTACATAGGGAGCATAACATCATTGAAGTGAAGCACAATAGATCGTATCCTATTTACGATCCATTTGTTCTAGCGTAAAATGCTAAACAAGTGTATTATGCTCCTTATCCATTGCGTAATGACAAGTCTGATTGGTGGGTTGTAATAAAAACAAAGCCTATAGGCCGAGTGGAAGTTAAGAATGTGTTGGAGAATGTGTATCAAAATAAAATACAGATTGATCACCAGCTAGTGGATGTTGAATTTGTGAATGATTTGAATCACCTGAAAAATTTATTTAAACAAGATAATATTATGGAAGAAGAGGCTGAGTGGTAGGAGATGAGGAAACCTCTGAAGAGGGTAAATGGTTTAGTGGAGACTCTTTAGAAGAGGAGGATTAGTTGTGTAGGTTTTATTTATTATGTATTGATGTCTTTATGCTTTGTACTATATATTTACCTTTATGTTTCTTGTTTAAGATTGATATGTAATATATTGTTTAAGTTTGTTGTTTCCACTTTTCCATGATTTATATAGTAATAAAAATATTCTTGTCTATGTCTCGTGTTGTGTTAGAGCGATTTGAAATGTGAATTAGTAACTTGAAGTTAGTTACTTGGAATGTTTTCTTATATATTTATTTTGTAGGAACTAACTACTTGTTAACTTAACTTAATTTAGATGTCAGACAGAGGTGACATGGGTAAGGGAAAAGTTGATACTACGAAACCAAAAAAGAATAGACAACCTCCGGCTTATAGAAGGCCCATAGGTATTCATATATCTGAGGGTCGGTTTACTGAAGCGACAACACGACCCTCATATTCTAGGTCGTTCGAGGATTCGATACCTACTCCTACATATGTGGGACCACTACATGGGTCTACACTGACTCATTCTTCTTCTATGATTGTGCCACCACCAGCACAGTACTATCGGATGGCCGCTAGACCCTTTAGACAGCTACCATCATTGATACCCTCCTGCAACAGTCACACAGCTTCGCACTGTAATTCTACTAGATCTATTGGGTTGTCAGATCTTCAGCTTGGAGGCACTCCATCTAGTGCTTTAGATCCACCCACGCCAGTGCATCTACCATTACTTACTAGGCAACCAGGAGACAAAGATAATTCTGAAAGAATTTGTCTTGTTCCAGTTGCAAGAGGGTAGGATTTCTAAATATACTAATGTTACTTATTTTTTCATTACTATATTATTATGCTCTATGAAATTACTATTTCATATTGTGCTGTAGGGTTAGGATGGATACCAGAGTTGGACAAAAGGCACGAATATACATTACTCGGCACTTCAACGACTACTGGACTAGCTGGCAAAAGGTTCCAGAACTTGACAGGGATAGAATATTTGAAGAATTTAAGGTAAGGATGTAACTTATCGACTACTTATCAATACTTTCTTAGAACAAAAGATTGAATATTATAATTTTTTTGTAGAAATTTTACTGGTGGGATGATGCAAATGCATTTCTTAAAAAGAAGAACTTTTTCATAAGATGTAGAGCCAGATTTAACGATCTCTTGGATTATGCTCGAAAGAAATTGGTAAAACCTAAGTGGATTCCTGAACCTGCATGGAAACTGTATCTTCGCTATTGGAGTAGCGCAGAGTACCAATTGTTGGGGGGGAAAAGGAAAGAAAGCCCAGGCATCATCCAAGGGTGGCTCCCTACATACTGCGGGTGTCAAAAGTTTTCTTGATGTAAGGGAAAAAATTGTATGTAACTTTTACAGTTTTTATTGTTTGTTTCTATTTTTTTTATTATTTGAACATTGATAATTTTTTCATATGCAGGAAAAAGAATAAGGTAGGGAAATACCAATTGATGAACTATTCGAGTAGACTTATCTGAAAAAGAAAAAGAGGCCCCTAACTGATGAAGCTGTCTGGGTTGAAGCTCGTGCAAAAGCTATCCACGTAAGAAACAAATTTTGAATTTATGAATCTTTTTCTCAAGGTTGATATTATTCAATTATAACTACTTTAATATTTTTTGACTTTTAGTATTAACTTTACTTTGAATATAGGATGAATATACGCGTCTTGCTGGTGAGTATCATAGTAGTCAGACACCTGAAAGTCAGGGGACCCAATACCACAGCATGTACAGGAGGATTTATGGACAAAAGCTGCGGTTCCTACAAATAGAGGCCATTTCTACAGATACCAGACAAATTTTTTTGGTGATAATATTAGGTGGTTGTCCGGCGCTGTATACTCTAGCTCTTCAGTTGATAGAGACACCATTGAAAGACTACAAAATACGGTTTCTTAACTCACTGACGAGCTTACTAAATAGAGAGAAAGAGGTTTGCTGAACAAAGAGAGAGGCAGAAGAAGACGGAGAAGGGAACAACATCACAAATCAAGATGCTGTAGCAGTAGTTCAGCTCTTTATTCAGACTGTGAGGGTTATTCCTCCGTGTTCTGGTGATGCAGTTCAGGCTGTAAAAGGTCTAGGCCCCCTAGATGATTTCAGCACGGATGATGATATGGAAGACGAGGATGAATTCGATGATGATGACTTTTAGTTTTTTTTTGTATGTGTTCTACTTTGAATTTAGACATTTTGTTGTTTGAAACTATTTTTGTGGTTTTTTCATACTAACTTTTGTTGGACATTTTTTATGTGTTGTACAATTTTGAAAGTATTTACATATGGTTTTTGATTGTTGTTGCTGCTGTATTTGATTTGGTTACTGCTGTATTGGATTGTTGTTGTTGCATGTTGTATTTGGGTTTTGATTTTTATTTTTTAAAATTTCCCAGAAAAATGGTCGGTTTTTGATTTTTTTCCCAAAAAATCGACCACAAGTGGTTGGTTTTGTATTAAATTTAATTAATTAATTTAATAAAAATCCGACCACTTGTGGTCTATTTTGTTTTTCCTAAAATTATTCTTTTCAATTTTAATAAAATAATAATAAATTTTAAAAATATATATATATTTTATAAAAAATCGACCACAGGTGGTCGGTTTTTAACAAACTACCACTATTTCACCGGCCCCAAATTTTGATCGGTTTTGTGGTCAAAAATTGGGGAGAACCGACCACATGTGGTCAGTTTTCCCCCTTTTAGTAGTGTTAATGGCAGTAAGTTAGTCGGAATTGATCTCACTGGGGTATTAGTCCTCTGGTAGAGGCTATTCTGAGACCCTCCAGAATAGATAATAGTTCAGCTTGTTGTAAGTTTGCATGAGGGATGTTCCTTATGTAACCAAGTATCCACGTACCCTCATGGTTTCTGAAAGCTCCTCCTAACCTGCTAGGACCAGGTTGAGACTTAACACTAGCATTAATGTTGAGTTTATAAGTGCGTTGATTGGGGGGTTTCCTGATACAAAGCTAAGTGTGTATCAAGAGATTCAAGCTAACACAAGAAGCAACAATAAGAACAACAAAGTGCTAGTGAATCGAAAGATTCCACACACGGCTTCACTAGGCTTCAACACTTGTTTTGACTAGAAAAATGGGTTTACAACAAGAACAACAAATGGCACTTTCGCTAGTGAATCAAAAGAGCCCCACACGTCTTCACTAGAGTTTTAGATTCAACAACACAATGTTATCAAGATTACAAAAGGTATAGAAACTTGACATACAATATTCAATAATCTAAGAATCCTAACAATGAGAAAGGACCCTAAGACTAATGAATATCAACACCAAATTCTTACTTGGACCAAGAGGAACTCAAAAACCCTAAGATCCTTGTTTTTGGCCAAGATACAACACTAGTATCACTCTACTAGTGAGCTTTCGATTTTGGCCTCTCCAAAAGGAGAAAGAGAAATCACCAATATTAAAAGTTTTTTATTTCTTAAATAACAGGAATGAACTAACTAAAAGACTATCCCTAACAAATAGCATATATAGTCAATTACAAAGGAGGGACAAAAGACCAAAATACCCTTGCCATTAAGTGGGTGGGTTTGGGGTGTTTTGTTGGGCCTTTTCATATTTTATTAAGTATAGGACCTTAGATGAGCTCACAAGGGCCTCACACATGGCCAAGGATGTGAACAAGGCTTGGAGTTGTTGCAACTCACGCACTTGGCTTTGTGTGAAAGGCCTTGAGCTAGGAATTCCTATATCATTCTCTCCATCTTGAAGGGAATTTTTTCTCAAATTCGGATCATTACCATCCTCTACCATTTCCAGCCGAGAGAGGTCACACACGTTGAAAGTGTTATACACTTGATATTCCAGAGGTAGATCAATTTTATAGGCATTTTCATTGATCCTTTCTAATACTTGGAATGGGCCATCTCCTCGCAGCATCAACTTAGCATTCCTTTTTGATGAGAATCTATCCTTCCTTAGGTGTACGCATACCCAATCTCCCGGTTCAAGAATGAGCTTTCTTCTTCCTTTGTTGGTTCGCCTTGCAACTTCTTGGTTTTTCTTCTCCAACCGAAACCTCACCTTCTCATGTAGCTTCTTCATGGCCTCGACCCATATGGTTCCATCTAAGATTATCACAAGATCACTTGGCAAAGGGGTTAAATCCAAAGGGGTGAGAGGGTTGATGCCGTATACACACTCAAAAGGTGTTATCCCCGTGCTTGAGTGTATAACACGATTATAAGAAAACTCAATCAACGATAAGTGCTCATCCTAAGAAGTCATTTTCCCTTAATCATGGACCATAGCATAGACCTGAAGGTCCTATTTACTACTTCCATTTGGCCATCGGTTTATGGGTGGCATGAAGTCCAAAACAATAACTTAGTACCGAGCCTACACCACATGGACTTCCAAAAGTAGCTTAGGAATTTAGAATCCCTATCACTCACTATAGTCCTCGGAACACTATGAATTTTTACAACATTATCAATAAATAAAAAGGCTACACTAGACGCATCATCACATTTAGAACAAGGAATAAAGTGAGCCATCTTGGAAAATTAATCCACCACAAAAAAAATACTATCCCTCCCCTTCTAGTTCTCGGCAATACCAACACGAAGTTCATTGATATATCAAACCAAGGACGACAATGGGGTGTACAACCTGTGGGGTTGGAGCCGTGACTTGGCTCCTTTGCACTCAACACATTGGCCGCAAATTCAAGCCATATCCTTATGCATTCTAGACCAACAAAATTGTTCTTCCAAAATTTCGAGTGTCTTATCGACCCCAAAATGGCCCATTAGATCGCCATTGTATGCTTTTCTCACAAACAATTCTCTTCACGAACTTGAGGGAACACACAATCATCTACCCTTAAACATGTATCCATCAAATTTGGTATAGAGATGGGAACCCCTATTCATAACACACTTATCCCTATCCAATTTTTCACTTTATCTATAGATAGAAGTGAAGTGAAGGTCCTCGGGATATAAAGGCTTAAGGATTTCAAACCCCATCAACTTAGACGACAAAGTAGACACAAGAACATATTTTTGGGATAAAGCAACGGTAACCATATTGTCTTTACCCTTCTTGTAATGAATAACATAAGGGAAAGTTGCAATAAATCCAATCCATTTGGCATGCCGCCGGTTAAGATTGTCTTGTGCCCGTAGATGCTTCAAGGTTCATGATCCGTTTGGATCATGAATTCTTTAGGCCACAAATAATGTTGCCAAGTGGCCAAGGATCTAATCAAGGTATACAACTCTAAATCGTATGTAGAGTAGTTTAGAGTTTCTCTTTTGAGATTTTCTCTAACGTAGATAATAGGCTTCAATTTTTGCATTAAAACTGCGCCTATGCCGACTTTGGTAGTATCACATTCGACCTCAAAAGTATTCTCAAAATTCAGTAATTATAACAAAGGGGCCGAGATGAGTATAACTTTCAAGTCCTCGAAGGCCTTTGCTTGTTCATCTCACCACTTGAAAGGCCGATCCTTTTTAATCACTTTGGTCAAGGGGGCGACAATGGTGCTAAATCCTTTGACAAAATGTCTATAAAAACTAGCTAACCCGTGGAAGCTTCTCACTTCACCTACGGTTTTGGGGGTTGGCCACTTTTTAATGGCGTCAATCTTAGATTCATCCACTTTGAACCCTCTTGAGCTCACCATAAACCCAAGAAATACAACCTCATGGACACCAAAAGAATACTTTTCTAGATTGACATATAACTTCTCCTTTTGGAGGACATCAAACACACATTGTAAATGCTTTACATGCTCATCTAAGGACTTACTATACACCAACACATCATCAAAGTAAACAACAACAAACTTTCTGATAAATGGCTTCATAACATGATTCATTAGCCTTATGAAAGTACTTGGAGCATGTGTTAGGCCGAATGGCATAACAATCCATTCATAAAAATTGAATTTGTTCTTGAAGGCGGTTTTTCATTCATTACTCGATTACATACGGATTTGGTGATAGCCACTCCTCAAATCAATTTTAGAAAAGAAACATGAACCATTCAATTCATCAAGAATATCATCTAGACTAGGAATAGGGTGATGATATTTTATCGCTATCTTGTTAATGGCTCAGCAATCAACACACATACACCAAGTCCCATCTTTCTTGGGAACTAGTAGCACCAGAACCACACAAGGGCTCATACTCACCTTGATATAGCCTTTGTTGAGAAGTTCCTCAACTTGGCATTGCAATTCCTTGGTATCCATCGGGTTGATTCTATAAGCCAGTTTGTTGGGAAATTGTGAGCCCGACATAAAATTAATTTGGTGCTGAATGCCCCAAAGTGGAGGCAATTCTTTCAGCAATTTCTTTGGGAAAACATCCCCGTAATCTTGCAAAACAAGAGAAATAGGAGGAGAAATAGAAATTTTAGCGAGGTTAGTATTAAAATAATGAGCCAAGAGAAGAATCGGAGTGTCCTCATCATGATCCACAAATAATTCCTTCCTCCTAGCCATCATCACCATGCTCCTATGCCCCTTAGAATTTAGGGACACCTCAGCTTCCCCTACTCTCTCATTCTTGGATTCCTCTC
Source organism: Capsicum annuum (assembly GCF_002878395.1). Classification (NCBI taxonomy): domain Eukaryota; kingdom Viridiplantae; phylum Streptophyta; class Magnoliopsida; order Solanales; family Solanaceae; genus Capsicum; species Capsicum annuum. Next base: position 37,264,842 of record NC_061116.1, read on the forward strand.
TTTTACCCTCACTCTCGGCCTTCTTTCTCTTTTTCCTCAATTGCCACATCTTTTGGTGTAATTCATTCACTTGGAAAGGCAATAATGGATGAAGAGCGACCTTTTGACCATCCTTTTCAAGTGTATACCGATTGGACCTTCCATCATGTTTGGTCAACCTATCGTATTGCCAAGGCCTTCCTAACAACAAATGACAAGCTTGTATTGGTATCACATCACAAAGTACCTCGTCATGGTAGTGGGCTACCTTAAAACGTATCACACATTGCCTTGTGACTTTTAACTCGCCGCATTTATTCAACCATTGAAACTTGTAAGGACTAGTATGAGGTATAGTCAAAAATTTCAAGAAGTTCACTATTACAACACTAACCACATTCACACAAATTCCACTATCTATCACCATAGTGCACATACTTTCGTTCACAAGACATTTAGTATGGAATAGATTCTCCCGTTGACTAGGATTATATATCGCCTTACTAATCATGACGCACGTTATTACAAAGTTTGGAACCACACACTCCCCTTTTTGCAGATAAGCATCCTCACAATCATTATCATTATCATGTGGCTCATTTTTGTGTTCCTCTCCATCTTGAGGTTCAACCTTATTTTCTTTTTTTAATACCAATTTCCTCATTGATGTAATACAATCTCTCTTCCTTTAGGATCACGTTGCATCGGTTTGGACATTCATTGGCTTTATGTCCCCAACCTTGGCACTTGAATCAATGGAAACCTTTAGGATTAGGCTACTTGTGAACTTCTTATCAGGTAGGAAATTTGTGGACTGTTTTAGGCTCGACAGCCTTGGGTTAACCCAAAAATGGTTGAACCATATCTTTTTTCCTCAGGCAACCCAAGGTTGATGGTTCCTTTGTCTTGAATGATGACCTCTCTTTAAGATCCCTTTCAATCTCAAGAGATTCTTGGAAAATTCCTTCGATGGTATCAAAATTGTGAAGCATCAAATAAGTGGAGATCTCTTTGTTCAACCCACACTTGAACCATATAATGTCATGGCCAATTTGTTCTCCCTAATGATCAAGCTTTAACATGAGTTGTTAAAACTCATCATAGTATGCCATAAAATTTCAATTCCCTTGTCGCAAATTGTACAACCTAGCAAGAAACTCATGATGATAACTTTTGGGAATATATCGTGTCCTCATTAGGTACCTCAACCGAAACCATGGTGATAGTTGTCCCTCCACCAACTCGTTATCGAACCGCTTGACGTATTCCCACGAAGTTTTAGCATAGCCTTCAAAATGAGCTATGGCATAACAACTTTTCTTCTCCTCCAAGATATCATTCACTTGGAATACTTTATCAAATGCTGACTCATAAGCAAGATACAACTCGGGGTCACTTTCACCCTTAAAGATAGGTAGGATCAATTTGATGGTATTGATGCCTACGTCTCTCTCTTGGTGTCGGTTTTCGCTTTCTCTATACCCCCGGTATCTCCTTGGACCTACATATTTCCTTCTCACCTCTTTCTCCCTCATGTAAGTATCATCAAAGGCTCCATACCCTTTATAATCCTCTCTAACATATTCCTCAAAGTGGACGAGATGGTTTTGGATGTTTAGAACTTGATTTGGAGGAATTGGATTTTGTGGAGGTGGTAGTCTTTGGTTTAGTGGAGCTTGGAAAGGAGGGTTTGGATTTAGTGGAGGTATTAGGCATCCAAGTACCTCTTGTGGAACTTGAGAATTTTGGGAATGGGTTGGTCTATTGGAGTCTTGGGTTAGAGGGTTATGGGTGGTTTGACTTGTGGCATTTAGTAGAGCTAGGGAAGGATTTGGTAATTGAGGCCATCTTTTGGAAGAAATGGTAGCGGAGGAATTTCTATCATGTCCACTTGTTGAAACATGTCGAGAAGTAGAAGGGAGAGAATTTCTTTGACTCCCCATTTTTTCTAACCTCCCACTAATAGTCATCACTTCCCCCCTTATGGCTCTCACTTGCGTACTCAACCTTTCAAGAGTTTGGGTCATAGCCTTAAGAGTAACCCTCATATTCTCCATTTCATTATAATCTACAGTTGATACGTGGTTCCCTCCATTTTCAAGGTATCACCTACACAAGCAACAAACAATTTAGTTAAAATCCCTCTCCTCACTACACTTTTTCAGTTCACTCACACTCGAGCTCCACAAGTGTTGTAAATTGGCTAGTAACCCATGAATCCTTAAGGTATGAGTATGCTCTTGTCGCGAGTGGATTCTTGTTTGAAACTCAAAGAATTCTCATCAGATTAGACCCAAGAATTACAATATATTAAAATGACTAAAGCACACAAACAAATGTTGACACGAACACAAGGCTTCAAGGGACTAATTGACAATCTAGTAGGAATGTACTAGTTTGTTAATTAGTTCTCAAGTCAATTAGAGGAAACTAGGAATCAATAATTAGAAACTAGAACATCCAAATTTGAGCTTAATTATCATGTCATTGACCACGGGTCCACATAAGTAGTTCATCAAATTGAAGTCTTAGTCCCCTTAGCTCTTTTGTAATGTATGGCTTGTTATTGGCATGGAAAACATAAAGTCTTGTAACTTTTTTCAACCTTTTTTTGTTTGTTCTTTTCAAACTCGAAAAGTGATGTTTGACCCCACTAGTTCCACAAGACAAGGTTCCTTGTTTTAAGGAAAAGTGGTTCTCAAGTCTCTAAAAGGTGATATTGGCAAGTTTTCCCACATTTTTTTTTTCAATTTTGTCTTACAACCCTTTTGGATCTATTTCTCTTTATAGAAGTTAAGACACAAGATGAGGAGAAGTTTAGGGTGAACACAAAATCAACACCTTCAAGAACATAACAATAATACACCACAATGGTCACTTCCAATGCCCCAACACAAGTCAAAACTCACGGCCACTTCAAGTTTTTTTTTTATCACAACACAAGTCTCCTTTTCATTAAGCTCAACTTTAGATTTAGACACCTTTTGTGTTGATAATAAAGAAACCAACACAAGAAAAAAACTAAACAAGTAAAATTTTTGTAGATCTACGACCAATTTTTGATCAGGAGGTTCAAGAACACACCCTTTCTGGTAAGAGCTTTCCGAGATTGGTTTTGTAAGAACAAAATCAAGCCTTGAGCTTTGATACCAAATGATACAAATCTAAGTATGTATCAAGATATTCAAGCCAACATAAGAAGCAACAATAAGAACAAGAAAGTGCTAGTAAATTGAAAGAGGCCACACTGCTTCACTAGGCTTCAACACTTGTTTTGACTAGAAAAATGAGTTTACAATAAAAACAACAAATGATAATTTTGCTAGTGAATCGAAATATCCCCACACGGCTTTACTAGACTTTTAGATTCAACAACACAACCTTATCAAAATTACAAAAGGTATAGAAACTTAACATACAATATTCAATAATCTAAGAAACTTAACAATGAGAAAAGACCCTAAGACTAATGAATATCAACACCAAATTCTTACTTGGACCAAGAGGAACTCAAGAACCCCAAGATCCTAGTTTTTAGCCAAGATACAATGCTAGTGTCACTCTACTAGTGAGCTTTCAATTTTGGCCTCTCCAAAATGAGAAACAAAAGTCACCAATATTACAAGTCTTTTGTTTCTTGAATACTAGGAATGAACTAACTAAAATACTAGCCCTAAAAAATAGCTTATATAGTCAATTACAAAGGAGGAACAAAAGACCAAAATACCTTTGGCATTAAGTATTTTGTTGGGCCTCCTCACATTTTAATAAGTATAGGCACTTAGATGGGCTCACAAGGTCCTCAAACACGGCCAAGGATATGAACAAGGCTTGGAGTCATTGCAATTCATGCACTTGACTTCGTGTGAAATGCCTCGAGCTAAGAATTCCCATATTATTTCAACTTGAGGTACATGGTTGTGGGCTTGGAAACATTATTAGAGGTATCAATGGTCAGGGCATACTCACTAGTGAGAGCTATGGTTCTCCCTATAGAGATGGTGTTGACCTTGTTATTAAAAAGATTACCATTCCTTGAAATCCAAATATTTCACAAACAGAAGGAGAGTATGGTATCCCAGGAGTACCATCTGTTAAAGGGTTTATTTTCAAGGATCTTCTAGGTGTTATACCAGTTGGAGACATTCTCAGAAGTGGAGTCAAAAAAAGAAATGGAAGTTCTATGAGTTTCAATAGTATCCCAGAAATTAGTAGCTTTGGGACATTGAAAAAATATGTAGATAATATCCTCCTGCTAGTTAGTACATTTCTTATAGTTGGGGGCACATTCATTCCTAGTTTGATAAGGTAGTTCCAGTAGAGAGCCTGTTATGGAGAAGTATCTAAAGGAATATTTTGATCTTATTTGGAGTTTTTAACTCTAGATCCAAAAAAAGTCATTGAAGGGGATCTAGAGTATTATAGGCACTATTAATGGTGAATTTGCTACCTGGGGAGTTGTCCTAAATAAGTTTATCCTCATGATTACTTTGAAGAGGGAGATATCTGTTGGTAATGATACATTTAATATCATGGGAGAGATTGAAGGAGATGGAATCCAGCTTCCATAGACCTTGATTATGCATATTCTCTATAGTAAGCTTATCTTTTCTTTTGTTAGAGGGCCCTTAATACTATTTTTGATGGATTTGTGATTTGAGATCCATTTATCCTCAAATAACCTTACCCTATTCCTTTATACACTATCCATCTTTGGTTTTTTAGGCAAGTGGTTCAGCCTCATTAATGCATTTATAGATTCTGGAGCATATCCTTTTCTTGGGCTCCATGTAGCACTGTCTGCAGTACTTGTTATAGAGAATTCTTTCTCAAAGGGTTTGAGTATTGTTGAACATTCTCCAAGATAGGCTTACATATACAGCTTTGTTCTTGAGCTCACTTTTTTGTAGCCTCAACCTACCCCTTTCCTTGGTCATGGTGATTTTATCCTAACCGAGAAGGTAAACTTTTTTATTTTCAGTCGTACGTCCCCAGATGAAATTTCTTTTGATTTGGTTGATGGTCTTGGTGATTTTTAGGGAAGTTGGATGTATTTCATCACATGAGAGGGTATACTATGGTAGATTTAGTGAGGATTAGACTACCAACCATGGTTAGCATCTTAGTTTTCCAATCGGTTAGTCTGTTATGCATGTTATCAATCACAAATTGGAAGTCTCTATTGGAGAGATTGGTATGGAAGATTGGAAAACCTAAATACTTATCAAAAGTATCACTAGCGCTAATGTTCAGTTGGGATGAGGTGGCAACACTACAGTTGGATGAGAAAATGATTTTTGACTTGGCCGAATTGATTTTTTAACTAGACTTTGAACATAAATTAGAAAGGGAAAATTTTATGGCTTAACAAGCTTCAGGACTGGCTCTTGAGAAAAAAGTTGAATCATCAACAAAGAAAAGATGAGAAATTCCAGGGCCATGATAAGAAATGCTGATGGGTTTCTAAGATTTGAAAGAGATTTTAGTGTCAAGACCTCTGGAGAGTCTCTCCATATAGAGGATTAATAGATAAGGGAAGAGGGGGTCCCCTTGTCTAATTCCACTGGTTGGTTTGAAATCTTGGTATTTGGATCCATTTATGAGGATAGTGATGGTAGCAGTAGAAATACATGGCATAATGAGCTTGAAAGGGGGTGAGGGAAGCCAAAATACTGTAAAGTGTCCTTAATGAAGGACCATTCTAATCCGTCAAAGGCTTTTTCCAAGTATATTCTTAGGATTATATTTCCCTACTTTTATTTTATCTTTTTAAAGTGGATCATAAACTCTTGGACTATAATAGCATGATCAGAGGCCATATATTCTCAAGGAAGCTGGCTTGACTGGAGGCAATGATCTTGTGTAGGAGAGGCTTTATTTTAAAGACAATGATCTTAGTGATCAGCTTGTGAAGGGTATTGCAAAGTACAATTGGTCTAAAAATTTTAATATGGACTGCATTGGGACACTTAGGGATCAAGCAAATGAGAGTTTCATTCATGAAAGGGCTCATAGTGCTTGAAGTGAAAGTATTATTATAATATGCTGTTACATTTTACTGCACTATGTTCCAATATTTCTGGAAGAAAATTAGTTGGATACCATCAGGGCCTGATGCCTTGTTAGGATTAAAGGATTTGATGGCCCTGATAATCTCAATATCTCTCAAGAGAGTGTTCAGGAGGACTTTGTCATCAGTATTCGAATAATTATTAAGATGACTAATAGCAGTGGTGGAGGTTTGGGGAGGCTAGGTGGTTGGTGGAGTATAAGTAGGAAAAGAAGTCAGTAATATGGTTAGTAATCTCATCTTGGTCCCTAATCCAGTTTTCGGCCTCATTTTAAAGATTAAGGATCCTGTTCCTTCTCCTTTTATTTAAGGTAGAGGCATAGAAAAATCTAGTGTTAGAGTCCCCATGGAGTAACCAATTTATTCTTGACTTAGTTCTCCAAAAGTTTTCTTCAAACTTAAGAAGATTATCATACTTTAACACTAAGTCACATTTAAGATTTTGGAGAAAAGTACTAGAAGAGTAGTGGGGGGATTTTTGGATACCCTTTATCCTAGCTAGTACTCTTCTCATATTATGAAAGATGTTCCCAAAAGAATCTTTATTCCATATGGTGGAATTCTCTTAAAGATTATTGATAGCTTGGAGGATATGGTTGGGAGGGTCAGAGGTGTGGTGGACCACTCTTCCAAAAGTAGGATATCTGCACCACATAAGTTCCATCCTGAATGGCCTATTTTGATTAATCTGGCTAAGCTTAGATAGACTGACTAGAAGAGGTCAGTAGTCAAAGTGGGTACTAGGGAATTGGGTTATTCTTGCTTCAGGATACTTGGATATCTAGGGGTTGTTTCCAAGACACCTATCAAGTCTTTTAAGGATAAGGCTATTTTTTTATACCTCTTATTGCTCCAGGTATACTTACTGTAAAGCCTTGGTCCACTAGACCACATTGGTTAAGTCAATTCCAAAAGAGCTTAGTCTTATTATTATTAATATCATTACCTCCAAACTTCTTTCTAGACTAGAGGATTTCATTAAAGTCTCCACCTAAAAGCCACTCAGAGTTGTGGTTTTGGGGTAGGTTGATGATGTTGTCCCAAAGAGAGTGTATAAAGGAGATATTAGTACTAGCATAGACAATAGTAAAGAGCCAAGAGTGGGAGGTAAAAATTACCTTGACTCTCATGTAGATGAATTAGTGGGTGATGGAGATGTCTTCTAGTTTCAAGAGGTTATCCTTCAACATAATGACCATACCATCCTAACTCAGAAGTGATACCCTTATGCTCAACCATTTTTGTTTCAAGTAAAACAAGCATGGCTGGTTTGTAGAGTTTCACTAGGTTGTTGCATTTCCTCCGAAAAGTGGCACTATTTGCACCTTAACATTCCAAATGATAAGACTCATCATTAGATGCATTGGGGTTATTAGAATGGTGTGGACTCTCTTATCTTTTCCCTGGGTTTGGGAAGGATTGGGCACTCTGGTTGGCCTAATTATTACCCTAGATGGGGGTCTGATCCACCATATTTTTCAGGTTCAGAGAGTAAGTCATTGGAGTTTTGGGATAGACTACAATAATAACTTCTCTTGAAGGCTCTTTGAACTCCTTTTGGAAGTCATCCCCAAGGAGAAAAGTTACTTAGCTTTGTTCTCCAAGATTTTTTCTAGATCCTGACTGCATTATTTTAGGTGGTTGAGAGTGGAGTTTTCTTTCTCCTTTTGGTCTTCTACCCAGCTTTCTGGTAGAGGGGGCTATGGTTGTTGGTTTAGGAAAGAGCCTATGAGGTTCCATGATATGAAGGATGGCTCCACTAGTGTTGTATTAGAGGTTTGGGTTGGAAAACAGGGAGGCTTTGGAATATCTGTGACATGAGTGTATAGCGATCCTAATTTGGTAGGTTCACCGAGTTCATGAGGACTTGAGCCTGAAGGAGTGTTTGCATCCATAAATGGGTGCTCAGCTGGTGGATAGAGTAATCTATTGCATCCTTGACCAAATTGGCTAGGTAATAAGGATCCTGCAATGAGAGTACCACAGGTTGGTCTCCTATGTAGGCATTCAGGGTTAGGGGAACGTCCTTCAGGAGAAGCTCCAATCAGGATATTGGTAAATGCTCCTAGGGAAGAGGGGCAGTCACCAAGGAGTGGATTGGTGGTTGGTTCTGGGAGAGTTACTAGACATGACCTTGGTGGTCATATCATAGTCGGAGAGACTCTTAGAAGTTCTCATTTTAGGGCAGGTATGCTCGGCATTTAAGTGAGCCAGTAGTCTAGTTTCAGCCAAGGAGTTAATGGACATGACCTTAAGGGTGTTGTCTGCTACAAAACTATGTTGAAAATTCATTTCTTTAGAAATGTTTCTACTTAAAACATGGAACTTATTGTTCCCAGGGTGTGACAAACTATTGTGAAGAGGTGGGGTCCTTTGAGAAGAAATCTTAGGACTATGTGTCTTTAATGTGTGGGTATTTGTCATGTCCGATTGGAGGGGCGCAGTTGATCATGAGCTTGGAACCGACGTTGCTTGGGGGTTTGGTGCATAAGGGCAGCTCCTAAGCATGTCACCCACTCTACTGCATCCCGTGCATAATATTCCATTACCTTCGTATTCCACAATCTGGATGTGATTTTCGATGGTAAAGAATTCTTCACTGTATGGTTTAGGAGAATTTATATGTAAATACTTGTGTACCTTCCCCTTAATGTTGATGATGTACATGAGCCAATCTTTATTAGAAAACCCAATTTTCTCCTAATTTTTTTGAGGATTTGCTGGTCGTAGAACTCCGTTGGGAGTTGGGGTAGCCCGACCCAAATGATGGTGTAGGTTATCGTTGACTTACAAGGTACAAAGTTCGGCTCCCATCTCGTGACCAACAGGAAACCTCCAACTATGAACCATGGTCTGCAAAGCTTTAACCACATTTTCTTCTTTATTGAACTTTGCTGTGAAGAAGTCGTGTCCCAAATCAATAAGCACTAAGGGTTTCGACGGTTTTCATAGATCTATAATTTTAGATTTGAGAAGTTAGTGCAAAATTTTCATACCCATTAGGTTGACGATTACTGAGAATATCTATGGTAGGTAGATCTATTTCTTTTCAGATTTGAGAGAGAAATGGGGTCGTCATTTGATTTGTTGCTTTCGGAGGGGAAATCGTTTTGATATTGTAGGATTTGTTTAGGTTTGGTAACTTGGCGGTAGGATCTCTTTAAAATATTGTTTGGGAGGTTCATTGACTTCCATGGATATATCTCTATTTGGTGGTGGATCTGATGGGTCTGGTGGCTGTGATAGTAAATGGCCTATGAGTAATTGACTGTGGACTAGGTTCTTCATTGGAAAAGGTGGAATAAGACTTATGGGACTGCCAACACTAAATCAAAGTATTTATAGTATAAAGTTAAACATAGATAAAGGATGCACACTCTCTATTACCTCTAATTGCATTTATTTTTTTAAAATTTTTTTTATTTAAGTTAATTATTGAATTGTAAGAGTAACTTTTTTTAATATATATATATATATATATATATATATATATATATATATATATATATATAATTTAAAATTTGACATAAATAAAGTCATAGGGGTGGCTTTTGGGCAAAGCCTCCAAAGCCAAGGCTTTAGGCCCCTCATTTTTTGGGGGCCTCATTTTACAATAATAGGTTATATTTTTTTAAAAAAAATTATAAAATATTTTAAATATCTTATATCATTAAAAAAAAATTCCTAATTGAGTACAAGGTAAGATAGCATATAATAAATTCTTGTGGTTTAACTCTTCAATGAATTTCACATATAATGGAAGTTTTAGAGCACTAGACTACTCTTTTTTCTTTTTAGTTAACTAATTAAATAAAAAGAAGGATCTTAAGTTAGTAACTAGTCTACTGAATAAATATTCAATATATTTTTAGTACATTGGACGAAAATAATAGCCTAATTGACTACCTCTTTCTAAAAGGATGAGTTTGAAGACAACATTGCTTCTTTAAATATTTGAGGCTCATTTTCTAAGAAAAATGTTACAAAATTCGATCCTAACAAAGTTGAAATTCTTTGACGTGTACTACACCTTGGATTCTCATCATTATGTACATTCTCGCTTGGTTCATCTCGAGGTTATTTAGACCCTACACTAGACTGTTCATGTCTAGTTTTATATGGATAAATGTGTTCAAAGAACTCAACATTATCTGATTCAATTACCGTATTTTAATTGATATCCAGATGTTTGAATTTATGAATCAAAAACCGACACGCTTTACTACTTTTAGCATATCCTAGAAACATGCAGTCCATAGTCTTAGGTCCTATCGTTATCCTTTTAGACATAGGAACTTGGACTTTCGCTAGACACCCCCACACTTTGAAACATTTCAAGTTGGTTTTCCTTTCTTTCTATTTTTCATATGAAATTGATAGTGTCTTACTATGGGGCACGCTATTGAGTATTCGGTAAGCTATAAGGATAGTTTCCCCCCTTCCCACAAGTTTTGCAGTAAACCTGAACTTATAAGTAAGATGTTCATCATTTTCTTTAAGATTTGGTCCTTTCTTTCCACAATACCATTAGATTGAGGTGAATATGGGGCAATAGATTGATGGATAATTCCATTCTCTACATATATTTCTCTAATAGAGATTCATATTCTACACCCCTATCACTTCTTATTATTTTGATCTTTTTCTCCAACTGATTTTCAACTTCTATTTTATATTGCCTAAATGCATCTATTGCTTCATCCTTACTGTTTAGCAAATAGACATAATAGTACCTAGTGAAATCGTCAATAAAAGTTATAAGATAATTTTTTCTACTACGAGATGGTGTTGACTTCATATCACAAATGTCAGTGTGCATTAAGTCTAAGGGATTGGAATTCCTTTCAACGGACTTATACGGATGCTTAGAATACTTTGATTCCACACATGTTTGACATTTTGATTTATTGCACTCAAAGTTTTGCAAACTTTTAAGTTAATCAGTTTTTGCAAAGTTTTGTGATTGACATGTCCTAATCGTTCATGCCACAATTCATTAGACTCAAGCAAGTAAAAAGAACAAGAACTTTTATTGATTTCAACTGTCATTACATTCATCTTAAATAGGCCCTCAGTGAGATAGCCTTTTTCTAAATACACTTCCCTTTTACTAAGTACAATCTTAACTGTAACAAATACAGATTTGAATCTATTTTTGGTAAGAAGTAATGCAAAAATCTAGTTCTTCCTCAACTCCAATACATAAATGACGTTGTTAAGAGTTAACACTTTTTCTGATGTCATTTTCAAGAATATTTTTTCCGTCCCTTCAACTTTTATAGTTGTGGAGTTTTTCATATAGAACTTCTCCTCACCTTTAGCCAGAGCGAATGCATCAAACAATTTCTTATTAGCACAAATATGGCGGATGGCATCGGGATCCATCCATCATTTTCTAGGATTTTCTACCATGTTACATTCAGAAATCATGGCACATAGATTATCCATTTCATTCTTGGATTCAGCCATAATGGCTTGATTCTTTTTTTTACCTTTCTTTGGAGCACGACGATCTGTTGACTTGTGGCCAATCTTTTCATAATTAAAGTATTTTCCTTTGAATTTCTTCTTAGGTCGATTGCTTTATTGTCTAGCTTTATTATGCTTCTTCCAGTTGTTGGCGTCATCCTCTACAATATTGGCTTCACTCATTATAGAATTTCCTTTCGACCTCCTCTCTGTGGCTTTGTTTTCTTTCTCAATGTGGAACCTCATAATGACCTCTTAGACTCTCACCTCCTTTCTTTTATGTTTTAAATAATTTTTAAAATCCTTCAAAAAAGGTGACAACTTCTCTATTATTGCAGTAACTTGAAAGGCCTCGTTCACAACCAAATCTACAACAAAGTTTATGTGAACATTGAGAACATATTTAACATGTTCAACTGAAGTATTCACTATATTCATACCTTTAGAAAGGAGATCGTGGATGGTAACTTGCAATTCCTATACTTGAGATACGAGAGTCTTACTGTCAATCATTTTATACTCAAGGAACCTTGCAACAAAGAACTTCTTAGTTCTAGCATCCTTAGTCATATACTTTTGTTCCAGTGCATTCCACAACTCTTTTGATGTCTTCATTCCATTGTACACGTTGTATAAATCGTCTTGGAGGCTACTTAAAATATAATTTCTGTATAAGAAATTAGAATGTTTCCATGCCTCCGTTACAATGAACCACTCCTTGTCCGATGTTTCTTCAGGCAATTTTCGAGTATCTTCAGATATGAATTTTTGAAGACACAAGGTTGTCAGATAGAAGAACATCTTCTGTTGCCATCATTTAAAATCTATACCTGAAAATTTTTCAAATTTTTTATGGCGCCATAGTGGGTGGCGCAGTTGTACGATTTGTTGAAGCAACATTCATTATTGCTATGCTTATCCCACCATTAGTTACATGATCATTAGTAGTCATTTTCCCTGTTACAAAAAGACAGTCAACTTTAGTATATCAAAATACTAATTACACGGTTGTAGCAACTTTAAACACTATTTGTTTCTAGTTTAACGATGAAGTTTTTATGTCTTCTAATCGTTAATCGAATGATCTTTAACTTGTGATCACGTTTTTATGTCTCCAAATCACTTGTTAAGTTCAAACAGAGTAGAAAACATAAAGCTTTAATCTCCAGAAACCAAACAATATAGATTACGGATTTAATTCCTTAAGATTGTTATCTTGGGTACACAATCTGTATGTTTGCACAGTGCACTTCAATCCAAGTTCAAGACTGTTTCAAGAACAACAATGAAGTTTTAACACCTTCAACACAAGTTTAAAATGACTAATCAAAATGAACTATCAAAGAAGTATGTTATCTACAAAAAATAAGATGAAGTAGAAATATAACCAAGTCCTCCGATTTCATGGAGTATCCTTAAGGAATTAATTCCCCTCAAGTACCCGAGGTTGTAGAATTTTTCCTCCCAGGATAAAATGGCTCACAATTTGAATATAGCGGTACCTCAACGTTTAGGTTCTTCGAACACACTCAACAGCTGATGATCACAAAGAGTTTTTGGAAGAAGAAGAGTGTTTTTCAGTACTCAAAAATTATGTACATACCTGAGGAAAAGTTCAGGTATTTGTAGCCATCAAGTGTCCCTTCGGAAACGAAGCAATGGTTCATGGAAAGGTGTATCATTTCGGAATAATCATGACAGTGTGTATTTTTTGAACAATTATATCTGACCGAACAGTCATCCCTTTTTCGAAGCTGAGCGAGCAACAACAATGACGGTGCGAGGCACCTCTTGGTTCTTGCCTCACTATCCACATGAAAGTTACTTTTTCCACCAATGTGGGAGAAGTAGACTTACCTTTAAGTGAGTACACTTTCCTTTTAAGTGAGAGCTCACTTTTCCTCCAAAAATTCCCTCTATTTTTCATTCACACATCCAATTGAACCCAACAACTACATCCGATACTTTCGTCGAAGTAGCAAAAACCCTAGTAACAAGACGAAATCAGATTCAAAAACACTACATAAATCCTTCTGGTCGGCAAGGATATATTACCAACCCAGTACTACGTCGTTTGTTGGTTTTGGTTTGTATGTCTTTGTTTGTCCTTTTCTTATCAACCTGATCACTGCACATTGTAAGAAATTAGTGGAAAATTACCTACTCTCAGTGGTTTATCCGATTTGAAATAAGCCTACTTCGACGAAAATAAATTTGATACTATCCCTGGAGATTTATTCAATGGTCTTAGCACTGTTCAGGTTCTAACTTTGGATTCGAATCCCATTAGTAAGACTGGACGGTATATTCCAAATGAGTTGCAAGATTCAGTTGAGCTTGCAATTTTTTTTTTTGCATGTCTTGCAAGATAGTTGGACTTGTGTCTGATTTTTTTGGAAAATTGCATCTTACTGCTTTGAGGTTGTCTTATAACCGTTTAAACAGTAATATACTAAAAACTTTTCGTGATTCAAAGCTTCAAAGTTTGTGGTTGAGCGGTCAAAATAGTCCTGGAATGATCAGCCTAAGCTACGTAATTGATACTATGTAGTATATGTATTAACTTACGTCATTGTTGCTTTAAGACAACAATTTTAATGGACCAATTCCCGATACAATTGGTGGTTTGAATTCCCTAAAGGTTCTAAGTTTAAGTGGGAATCAACTCATTGATCTGATTTCACAAGGATTGGCGAATCTAAACTTGACTGTGTTACACTTGACGATAATGTGCTAATGGGTCCTATACCAAAGTTTAAAGTTGCTACTGCTACATACTCCTCAAATTCTTTGTCAGTCAACTCTTGGTGTTCCTTGTGCTCCTCAAGTGAACATATTTTTAGATCTTCTTGGTGATTGAATATCCGGTCAATCTTGCTTCCCAATGACCCAGTAATGATCCATGTACAAGTCCTTGGTTGGGAATTAGTTGCAATCCCAAAGGTCAGGTTATAATAGTTAATCTACAGAATATGAACCTTATGGATACACTCATACCTTCACTTGCAAACTTGGATTCGCCGCTTGAAGTTCATTTAAAAGGAAATACTTTGCACGGTCAAGTTCTAGCAAATTTAACACTGCTCAGATTCTTGAGATTGTTGGACTTAAGTTGAAATAATTTTGAACCACCGCGTTGCCAAATTTCAGGAAGAGTGTGAAAGTCATTACGGATGGAAATGCTTGTCTTTATTCTAAAAGAACTATGACGGCTACCAAAGTAGCAATCATTATAGTTGCGCGTGTAGCTTTTGTGGTCTTATTAGTTTTGGCCATCATTTTACGTTTCATGAGCAGAAAAAAATTGGAGGACTCGATTAACTACTATCTTAGAAGATCCCAGGATGTACATTGCAAATAGCGAAAACCTTGTCATTTCAACCTAATATATTTGGAGGTTAACCAATAATTTGCAACTGAAAATGATCTTGGTCATGGTGGTTTTGGACTTGTTTACAAAGGTGTAATTGAAAGTGGAAGTAAAATTGTAGCGGAGAGAATGGAATCTATCATTGTCAATCGCAAGACATTGGATGAATTTCAGGGAAAAAATAGATGTGATTTCCAAGGTTGGACATCACCATTTACACTACTAAAAAAACAAAGGAAAACCGACCACAAGATTTCTGATCATAAAACCGACTAAATTGTGTGATCGGTAAAGTAGTGATAGTTTTTTAAAAACCGATCACAAGTGGTCGGTTTTTTTTCAAAATATATATATATTTTTAAAATTCATTATTATTTTATTAAAATTGAAAAAAATAATTTTAGACAAAAAAAACTGACCACAAGTGGTCGGTTTTTTTATTGAATTAAATAATTAATTTTAATATTAAACCGACCACTTGTGGTTGGTTTTATATTAAATTTAATTAATTGATTTAATAAAAACCTACTACTTGTGGTCGGTTTTTTAATAAATAAATTAATTAATTCATTAGAAAATCAACCACTTGTGGTCAGTTTTTCTAGGAATATTTAAAAAAAAATAATCAAAACCCAAATACAGCATGCAACAACAACAATGCAATACAACAGTAACCAAATGTAAATACAGCAGCAACAACAACAAAAAATCAAATGTAAATATTTTTAAAAGTGTACAACACATACAAAATGTCCAACAAAAGTGAGTATAAAAAAAATACAACAATAGTTTTAAACAATAAAATGTCTAAATTCAAAGTATAAAACATACAAAAATAAAAAAAACTAAAAGTCATCACATTGAATTCATCCTCGTCTTTCATATCCTCATTCGTGCTGAAATCATCCAGGGGACCTAGTCCTTTTGCAGCCCGAACTGCATCACTAGGACACGGAGGAATAACCCCCGCAGTCTGAATGAAAGAGCTGATGAACAGCTACTGCAGTATCCTGATTTGTGATGCTATTGCCTCCTTCGTCTTTTTCTGCCTCTCTCTGTGTTCAGAAAACCTCTCTCTCTGTGCAGCAAGCTCTTCAGTGAGTTTAGAAATCGTATTTTCTAGTCTTTTAATGGTTTCTCTATCAATTGAAGAGCTAGATTATGTAGCGCCGGACAAACACCTAATATTATCGCTGAAAAAACTTTTGTGGTATCCATAGAAATGGTCTCTATTTGTAGGACCCACAACTTTTGCCCATAACTCCGCCTCTACATGTTGGGTATTGGGTCACCCCGACTTTTAGGAGGGTGACTACTATGATACTCACCGATAAGACACATATATTCGTCCTATATTCAAAGTAAAGCTAATACTAAAAGTCAAAAAATATTAAAGTAGTTATAATTGAATAATATCAACTTTGAGAAAAAGATTCATAAATTCAAAATTTATTTCTTACGTGGATAATTTTTGTACGAGATTCAACCCAAACATCTTCATCAGTCGGGTTCTTTTTTTTTCAGATGAGTCTCCTCGAGTAGCTCATCAGCTAGTATTTCCCTACCCTTTTCTTTTTCCTGCATATGAAAAAATTTAAATAGAAACAAACAATTTAAACTGTAAAATTTACATATCATTTTTTCCAGCACAACAAGAGTACTTTTGGCACCCGCGGTATGTAGGAAGCCACCCTTGGATGATTCCCGGACTTTCTTTTCTTTTTTCCTCAACAATTGGTAATCTTCGCTACTCCAATGGCGAAGATACTGTAGCCATGCGGCTTCAGAAATTCACTTACGTTTTACCAATTTGGATCGGGCATATTCCAAGAGATCATTAAATCTGGCTCTACATCTTATGAAAAAATTCCTCTTTATAAGAAATATTTTTGCATCATCCCACCAGTAAAATTTCTGGAAAAAAAATATGATATTCAATTTTTTGTTCTAACAAAGTATTAATAAGTTGTCGATAAGTTAAATCCTTACCTTAAATTCTTCAAACATTCTTTCCTTGTCAATTTCTGGAACCTTTTGCCAACTAGTCCAGTAGCCATTGAAGTGCCGAGAAATGCATATTCGCGCCTTTTATCCAACTCAAGCATCCGGTCTAAACTTACAACACAAGATCAAACAGTAATTTCATAGAGCATAATAATATAGTAATGAAAAAATAAATAACGTTATTATATTTAGAAATCTTACCCTCTCGTAAATGAAACAAGATAAATCCTCCCAGAATTATCTCTATCTCCTGGCTGCTTAGTAAGTGATGGTGGATGCAATGGTGTGGGCGGATCTGAAACACCAGATGGAGGTCCTCCAAGCTAAAGATCCGACAACCCAATAGATCCAGCAGAATCACTATGTGAAGCTGCCTGACTGCTGCAAGAAGGTATCAATGATGGTAGATGTATGGATGGGCCAGTGGCCATCCTATAGTACTGTGCTGGCAGTGGCACGGTCATATGAGCAGAATGAGTCGGTGTAGACCCATGAAGTGGCCCCACATTCGTAGGAGTAGGTATCAAATCCTAGGACAACCTAGAATATGAGGGTTGTGCTGTCGTGTCACCTAACCGACCCTCATATATATGAATACTTGTCGGTTGTCTATAAGGCGAAGGTTATCTTTTCTTTTTCTGGTTTCGTAGTATCAACTTTTTCCTTACCTTTGTCACCTCTGCTTGACATCTAAATTATGTTAAGTTAACAATTAGTTAGTTCCTACAAAATGAATATATAAGAAAACATTCCAGGTAACTAATTTCAAGTTACTAATTCACATTTCAAATCACTCCAATAACACAAGATGTGGACAAAAATATTTTTATTACTATATAAATCATGGAAAAGTGAAAACAATAATCCTAAACAGTATATTACATATCAATCTTAAAAAAGAAACATAAAGTGTAAATATATAGTACAAAGCATAAAGATATCAATGCATAATAAATACAACCTACATAACTAATCCTCCTATTTTGAAGACTCTCCACTAAACCACTCACCCTCTTCGGAGGTTTCCTCATGTCCTAACTACTCAACCTCTTTTTCTGCAATATCAACTTCTTCAAATATATTTTTTGGGTGATTTAAACTATCCACTAAGTCAACGTCCTTTAGCTGGTGATCAATCTGCATTTCATTTTGATATGCAGTCTCCAACACATTCTCAACTTGCACCCGTCCTATAGGCTTTATTTTGATTACAGCCCACCAATCAGACTTGTCATTGCACAATGGATAAGAAATATAATACACTTGTTTAGCATTTTGCACTAGAACAAATGGATCGTAAATAGGATACGACCTATTGTGCTTCACTTCAATGATGTTATGCTCTTTATGTACTCTTGTGCCTGGATCAAACTACTTACATCGAAAGAGGATAATTTTTTTATTGAAAAACTAGCATACTCCAGTTCTAAGATCTCGTGTATGATGCCAAAGTAATCAACATCATCATCACCCTTAACCCAAACACCACTATTATTTGTTTTCCTTATTCTGGAGTGTTGTTTGGTAAAAATTTAAACCCATTCACTATGTAATGGGATATTGCATGAGATTCAACTGGACCCAAAGAAATATCTCTCAAGAGCTGATCATATACGGCTGCATTTGATGAGTGGTGTACCTAAAAATATTATATATATATATATATATATATATATATATATATATAAATACATATTAGTTGAGAAATGTGAAAATGTTTAAATTTTGTAGAAATATTAATAAGCTTACGAACCTCATTTTTAAACCATGTTGCAAAGAATTCATACACTTAATTTTTGTGGAATTGAGTCTTAAATAAACTAAAGATGCAACATGCAAAACACAATTAGTTTCTTTAAGGAAATGAGTAAACAAATAAGATATGTTAAAATTTTAATCTCCTTACTTCAGAAAGGGTTCAACTTCAGAGCAATTCAGGAAGACATACAAAATTGCTGATTTGTGCTTCGTGGAAGTGAACCGACGAGGTATGATCTTTTTAGCTCTACAACCAAATTGATTGAAAATTAATATCTGTTGCAAATGAGGCTCATTCACATTGTCCTGATGACGATTCAGTCGGTTTCTTGAATAAGCAACTTCATCACGAAAGTAGTATGAGCAAAATTGAGAAGTTTCGCTTGCAAGATATGCCTCAACTATAGAGTCTTCCACCCTATGTTTATTTTTGGGGTTCCTTTTCAATTTTCCAATTGCCTTGTATAATCATAATGTTAGATGTTTACTATATTAAAAAAAGATATGTATTAATTTAAATATGTTGCAATTGCTTACCATTCGAATGGATATATCCACCATGCTTGGACTGGACCACCTAGCCGAGCTTCGTGCACAAGGTGAATGAGAAGATATTTCATCACATCGAAGAACACTGGCGGAAAAATCTTATCCAGTTTGTTGGTGATAACAACAATATTACTTTTCATTCGCGCTAGATTTTCTTCTTTTAATGTGGTGGCACATAAGTCTTTGGTTTCCATATGTTTTCTGGTAAATCAATAAAAGAAATTTGAAGTAACTTTTCCATGAAAACATGACAATCATGGTTTTTCATTCCATGCAAGATTCCTTGTGCCATATCAACCCTCTTTCCCAAATTTGAGGCATATCCATAGAGCATCTTCAAACTTTGGACCCACTCACATATTTGACGCTTTTGGTCCAACTTGAATGTAAAACTAGCCTTTGGCTTAAGAACATTGCCATTGGGCCCCTCCTGTAAGTAAAATTCGTTGCGTTTGCAATATTCTGGTAAGTCAATTCTGGCCTTAAGATTATCCTTTGTTTTGCTGGTGACATCCATTACTGTGTTGAAAAAGTTATCAAAATAGTTCTTCTCAGTATGGATAACATCAACATTATGTGTAAGTAAATTATCTGGCCAATATTCTAACTCACAAAATATACTTTACTTAGTCCAGTAATGTGATTCGCCATATCCATCAAGCCTGTACAATAGTTCCTCGCTGGCTTTAGGCAAATTCTAAACTATGACTTTAGGCAAATTCTAAACTATCTCCCAGATGTCATGACCAAAAAACCTTGGAGGTGGATCATCATATTCCCTTCTATTCCTTCTAAATGCATTCTTGAGTCTCTTAAATTCATGATCAGGTGGCAAGAAACAATGATGACAATCAAACCATGAATTTTTCCTGCCATGTCTCAATGTGAAAGATTTTGTTTTTTCCATACAATATGGACAAGCCAACTTTTCATCTTTCATCCACCGAGACAACATTCCATAAGCAGAAAAATCATTAACAGTCCACATTACATATGCACGCAGATTGAAATTCTGTTTAAGTAAGATGTCCCAAGTTTCAATCCCCTCATACCATAAAATTTGAGGTTCATCGATCAAAGGTTGCAATTAGACATCTATTCCACTTTTTGGATTACGTGAGCCAGGAAAAAATAATTCAGAAATATATAGGGACTAGTCATCAACATTTCAGGAGAAAAATTATAAGGGGTGATAAATACAGACCAACATGAATATGGCGCAACACCAACTGAAAAAGAGAGAAGCCATCCGCACATAATTCCAAATGAATATTTTGTTTCTTAGCTGCAAAATCTGGATAAGTTGCATCAAAATGCTTCCAAGCCTCTCCATCAGATGGATGACACGTAATACCAGTGGGCCTTCTATTTTCATTGTTTCATCTCATATGAGGAGCTGAACTGTTTGAAGCATACAACCTCTGCAACCTTGGTATTAGATGTAAATAATGCATCGCCTTAATAGCAATTTGATTTCTACTAGAACCACACTTATATCGAGAGTTCTGACAAAACTTACAGGACTCTAGGTTAGCATCTTCCTGAAAGTATAACATACAACCATTTTCACAATATTTAATTCTAACCGAGGAGAGACCTAACTTTGACACCAATCTTTTTGTCTTATAGAAAGAATCAGGAACCTCCAAGCCGGGGTCAACTAACTCTTTAATTAGGTCTATCATTGAGTCCATTCCTCCTTCAGCAATATTCCAGTCAAACTTAATACTTAATAATCTAACAACAATAGACAAACGAGAGTGCGAACGCCCATCAAACAAAGGATGACTAGCAGCATGCAATTGTTCATAGAATTTGCCCACTTCGCTATTAGGAACATTTTCGATAGTTTCCCTAAAGTCGCCCCATCCAAAAGCATCGTGCACCATTTCTATCATTCTAGTATCTTGATATTCATTATGCGCTGCAGACCTACTACTTTCTCCAACAACAATGTTATTTTTCGCAACATCTTCATGAATACCACACAATCTTAAAAAGTCCTCGTGAAACCCCTTTCTATAAAGATGTCCCTTTAAAACTTTTTCACTTACAAGATTTATACAATCACATCTAACACAAGGACAATGAATAGCCCCAAAATATGTCCAAACTTCAAGTGTCTTAGCATGTTTAACAAATCTTTTGACACCTTCAGCAAATTTCTCCCTAATACCCATTCTATTATCATTGTTCCGTTGATATATCCATCTATAATCAGGTTCCATCTACGCAATCAACCAGATTCAACTAATTAGATCCAGTCACAAAAAATCAATTATTACCAAACATAGCCATATTCAAAATAAAAAAATTCCCTTTAAAGTCCCTACACTTAACCATTTTCAACCAATTCTAAGTCACCAACCAAACCGCATTCAAAACAAAAAATTCCCCATTAAAGTCCCTACACTTAACCATT